>NC_082703.1:9078679-9378679 GCF_949987515.2 Delphinus delphis | reverse complement strand
ATTGTGAATTATTTGACTGAGGGTCTCAGTTCCTTGCCAGGGCACATGGGTCTTTCCAAAGGGCAATATGACATCTTGATTCCCCCAGCACAAAAGGGAGAGAAAGAGAGAGAGAGCGAGAGTGATGGAAGCCACAGTCTACTATAACAGCCCATCACTGAAATATTCTATTTGTTAAAAGTGAGTCAATAGGTTGGGCCGCTACTCAAGGGGAGAGAGTTACAGAAGTGTGTGAATATCAGGATGTAGGGATCATAGAGAGCCATCTTAGAGACTCTCATAATCTTAGTTGGAAAAGAGACTACTGGAATTAATTTCAGAGGACAGCTTGGTGTTATCTACTGACGCTTAAAAGGCACAAACCCTGTACCAGTGGGTCCGTGGAGTCTGGTGCAATAGTTAGCAAGAGTGAGATAGACTTCTGTACTGACAAGGAAAGTCGTTACGCCATATTGTTAAGTGACAAAAAACGAGTAACAGAACAATGCCTTGACTACAGTAGAGTCTCATTATGTAAATAATAAAGGTAAAAGAAATTTAAAAATAAAAATGTTTTGAATACGTGTATTTAGAAATGCAATGTTTTGCTTTATAAACTCATGAATTGTTTGAAATTCTTTTGTATAATTTAAAAGATAATACAGGAGTAGATAATTTCTAAACCAAAGATATCACTGATAGCTCTTCTAATTTAGTTGGATTCCCAAAAAACTTGGAGTGCCTTAGATTCGGGTAAACATTACTCATGACATAGATGTTTTTCTTTTATTGACTAGATATCAGTTACAAATCATTGAATCGGAGGTGATGTCTTACATCTACGGTAAGCTTAAATTCAACTGGAGAAAATATGTTCCAGATAGCTGTAGATAACATCAGGTCAAGTCATATTTTTATGACAATCTGTAGGATGACAACCTGATGGAACATTAAACATGGAAGGAAAGCTCCGTGGATTTTTCTTCTGATCAAAACACAACAAAAACAAAACAAAATATAACTACAAAAGTTAAAAAAAAATCTATTGTTACAATAAAAAAAAAAAAAAAAAGAAAGAAAGAGGGCTTCCCTGGTGGCACAGTGGTTGAGAGTCCGCCTGCCGATGCAGGGGACACGGGTTCGTGCCCCGGTCCGGGAAGATCCCACATGCCGCGGAGCGGCTGGGCCCGTGAGCCATGGCCGCTGAGCCTGGGTGTCCGGAGCCTGTCCTCCGCAACGGGAGAGGCTACAACAGTGAGAGGCCCGTGTACGGCAAAAAAAAAAAAAAAAAAAAAAAAGAAACCATGAGGGTAGAATTTGGGAAGGATGACATAAATGGACCCTATCAGAATTAAATTTGGGGTAATTCGATATGATTGGCACTTGCTTCCTTTCATCCCTTCCTCTGCTTGCTCTGGACACACACACACATACACCTATTATTTGTTGTTTATTTCCTGGATTTCAATCACTGCCAACAGCAGTACAATCTGATTTATATGTGCTCTAACTGCCGGCTACTTATTAATTTATTCAAGAAATATTTATGGAGTATCTTTTATGCCCAGGTACTATTCTGGGCACTGGTGATTTAGCAGTTGAACAGGATGGTTAAAGTCCCTCATCTTCCAGATGCATGCATTCTAGTGTGTGTTGATAGGAGGGGAGTAGAAATAATGTAATAAATAATGTGCAGAAGGGCATATTAACAACAGGATATCCAAATTTTAATATTTCTATTTATGAATCACACAGAATCATATACCTGTGCTTGAAATATATGTGATCGCACAGCTAGGAGTAACCTTAAAGACACATGACATAAATTATTGCTCTCACTTCATTAGAAGGAAATTTGAGACAGAGGTGGTGGTCATAAACTGTATAAAGTCAAACTGAAGTAGGTAGGGAACTTAGCAATTACGATTGAGCCAAATCAATATTTAATTTCAATTTAAAGGGTTTTTAATCCTCACTAACAGTCAAAACCTTGAGCAAACCCTTTCAATTACCCAGCTTTCCTAAACTAGGTAGAAACCCTAATCATATGTATCAACATTATTTCTTTTCAGCCTAATTGTTGGTAATCCTTTGATGTTTTTAAAGATTTCTCTCTTTTTGTTCCATTTTTAAATTATATATTGATTACACATAGGTTAGATCTAAATCCCACCACAACTTTGCTCTCTTTTACAGACGAAAATGTGACAGAAATGTGAACGTTCCTCAGATTAGAAATAGATTTGGGGTACAATGACTTCTAATAACAGTCTACCTTGATGTGGAAGAGTGTTTTAGGATCAGACCACTGAGTCTGAAACAAGACTCCATTGTTTACTGTTATTGCTTACAAATTCAGAGCCTTTAGCAAAGCTGCTTCTAAACTACTCCATGTGAGACTACAGTAGTGGACAGTAGATTTTTAAAACTCACTTCTCTTGTCAACTAATTCTGTTGTCACACCCTAACCCACTCCAGGAACATGCACTGTGGTTGTCCTATTTCCCTGCAAAAGCTTTACTGTTAAGTCCTCTTCACTACTTCAGCTTCTTTGTTCAAACATTTGTCAGACCAAAGAGTTTTCTTCTTGGAATTTTGTCTTTTCTCTGGTCCAAGCGTCAAGGCAAATTTAGGACTGTAGCCCACTCCCTGCAGTACTGGCCCTTTACTTACTCCTGGAAATACCATTTCTCAAGGCAATTCCCTTCGTTTAAGGCAGCTGGAAGCTTGGCCACAATAGTTAAATTTTTCTGGCAATATCATATGTACATATTCAGAAGGGTGGGTGTTAAGAAAGGGGAGATCAATTCTGCAGATCTTGTACTGGTTAAGTGTAGACACATACATTTCCAGGAATAAAAGTTATTTTTTCTTTAACCATTTTAGAATTGGTTTATTTCTCTGGCTCTACAGTTTCTCAACAGTTAAAACTCTTTTTTTTTTCTTTTAACTTCCAAAGTAAAAATAGAGGATATAAGGAGAGGATCACATCACCTAAACATATCTAGGGAAAAAAAAAAAGCACACACACACACACACACACACACATGCATACACACACACTGGTCTGGTCAAAATCTCAGAAGATAATTTCTAGTATCCTCTACCATTTTTATACATTGTTGTAAAGGTAAATCACAAAAAACACTAGACTACATGTTACTGAATTAATTCTAGATAAGGATTTCTTATATATTCCTGAAAAGACAACATTTTTGCTTTCAGATGAAGCCCCAAATCTCTTTTGTTTTGTAAGAGAAATATGCCATTTGCCAAATACCACTATACACACATTCACATGGGTTTATTTACCACATTGTTCCACTAAATAAGATTGCATATAAGGGCTACATCAAATAAAAACGTATGACAGAAAGTAGAAGATGAAAGATGGAAACCAGGTAACCAAATATCAGTCAAGGGACACAAAGTAGACAAAAGAATGAAGCTTGGACAGAAGTATCCACCAGAGTCCTCTCCACTAAGGGTAGAAACAAAAACGGTGACACCTTTTCTTGCAATCCTCCGTAAAGAGAACCCTTCTCTCGTACTATGGTTTATACTGGTTAAACAAAAGCAAAGCAAGAGAAGAGTAATCATTAATAGTTAAAAGGGAAATTTTTTTTCTGAGAATCATCATAAGTGATTTAATATTTTATATAACACAGAACTCCTTCTCAGCCTCTTTAGAGTAGATGTAAAGGTAGATCAAGCAGTTACTTCTTTGAAAGGCCCGCAAAGCAGGACAAGGACATCACTTGTGCAGCTCTGTAGGGGCCCAGACATGGGGGGTCCAGGCAAGAGTGGTCTCATACTTTAATGGGCATTAGGAACAACTGAATAGCTCAAAGTGTGCAGGTACCCGGACCCCACCTATGCAAGAGATTCTTATTCAAGAAGCCTCAGATGGGCTTCCCTGGTGGCGCAGTGGTAGAGAGTCCGCCTGCCGATTCAGGGGACACGGGTTCGTGCCCCGGTCCGGGAGGATCCCACATGCCGCGGAGCGGCTGGGCCCGTGAGCCATGGCCGCTGAGCCTGAGCGTCCGGAGCCTGTGCTCCGCAGCGGGAGAGGCCACAACAGTGAGAGGCCCGCGTACCAAGTCTCAGATGGAACCCTGGAATATGCATTTGTAACAAGCATTCCGAGTCATTCCAGTGAGGGACACATTTAAGAGCACCTAAATGATAGTTTCAATTTTTTTATACTCGGCAGATGACGCTTTCATGACAAATACGCTGCTAAAGATACATGTAAGATAGGCTTCAGAAATCCCCAGCCTCTCTCTCTCACTTGAAAAACACATTTCAGAGTGCACATTAGTGAGAATGATGTTGGAGGAATAACCCTACATCTGCTCTAATTAGTTGTTTTAAATAAATCATTTGCAAATTTCACTCTTAACTCTCATGACTAATAAATGCCTTCCAATATATTCCACAATTGACAGCAACATACCACTATGCCACCAATGTACAAATTACCTGGAGAGGAAAGTGTGAACAGGGTATCCTTCAGACAATGCTTGGCAAATACGATTTCTTTCAGCTTTTTAAAAATAGATATTGCGCAAGGTTAAGACTGAACTATCGGGCACATACCTAGCGTGTAGTTGTATTACACTACAAATAAGTAAATTATTTGGCCAAATAAATCTGAACAATATGTTTCAAAAGCAGCCAAGTTGGGTGTAAGATTTTTATGTTGTGAAAATCGTGGGGCTTAATAGAACGTGCTGGGAGAGAGGGCTTTCCGCTTTCACTTGCCAAGTCCAATGTTCTCCTTAGAATGTATTTTTAATCCTCATACATAAAAAGTTTTCACCAAAGTTATGACTCAACCACAAAAGAACAATATCTGGAAGTCATTCAAAGAACACTTAGGTTTGTGAAATTTTATTTGCTGATGTCCTTTACAAGACAAATTGTAGGAGCAGCGGTGCCCGGATGATGTAGCTTGTTCTAGACCCATTGGTTCTCAAAGTGGAACCTCCATATCAGAGCATTAGCATTGGAAACTTGTTTCAAATCCAAATTCTTGGGCCCCAGCCTAGATCTGCTGAATCAGAATCCCTGAGGATGGCGTTGAGCGGTCTGTGTTTTTTATTACCAGGCCTTCCTAATGATTCTCATGCATGTTAAACTTTGCAAACTACAGCTCCGTAGCTTACTCAGATTTTAGGGACCTGGGAACATCTACCTAAAGCAATAACTTTAGTTTTGGTAAATTGGTTTGTACTTCCTCTTTCTGGTAACAGGAAGGCCTTGAGACTATATGTGTAAATATATACACATTGACTCTAATTATACTAAACATTTCTACTTCATTTATTTCAAACTGTGCTTACTTTTATGTATTTTTCTTGTTCTTTAGTTACTGGTTGCAAGATGGTCGTTCTTGGGAAGACCTCATTTGGGGGGTCAATTCAGCACTTTAAAAATTGACTTTAGGGCTTCCCTGGTGGCGCAGTGGTTGAGAGTCCGCCTGCCGATGCAGGGGACATGGGTTCGTGCCCCGGTCCGGGAAGATCCCACATGCCGCGGAGTGGCTGGGCCTCTGAGCCATGGCCGCTGAGCCTGCGCGTCCAGAGCCTGTGCTCCGCAATGGGAGAGGCCACAACAGTGAGAGGCACGCGTACCGCAAAAAAAAAAAAAAAAAAAAAAAAAAAAAAAAAAAAAATTGACTTTAACACTTTCGTTAATTTTAGTAATTTGAAAATGGCCCGTTCAAGTCCTTGCAGGTTGCCACACTCTGTTTTTTGCCTAATTCAGAGATTTGTGTCCCTGCCTGGCCCCTAGATGCATTTTGCTATAATGCTTCAAGTCCAAAGGATATTAATATAAAAGGTAGTATTTTTTCAAGGCTTATCTCCTGCTGTGCTCTCTTTTACTCCCTTATTCCAGTGACTGTTCTTGAATTTTACCAAATACATCTTGTACATTTCCACTCTTTTCTGTCTTTGTTTATTATATTCACCTTTTTTTAAAAATTAATTTTTATTGGAGTATAGTTGCTTTACAATGTTGTGTTAGTTTCTACTGTACAGCAAAATGAATCAGCTATACATATATAAATCCCCTCTTTTTTGGCTATCCTTCCCATTTAGGTCACAACAGTGTATTCAGCAGAGTTCTATATTCACCTTTACTAGAATGTACTTTTCATTCCTCTTCCACACCCTTCAGAGGCAGCTGAAATTCCACTTCTACCTTGAAGTCTTACCTTGACTTACAGATTATGCTGAGCCCAGCATAATCTGTATTGCCTTTTCAAAATACCATCTATTATCAGGAAATGCCACTGTACAGATAATATCAATCCAATGAGAGTTTTAAGCTCCTTCAAATGCAGGAACTGTATCTTCTATTTGAATTCACATGGTTCAGTGGAGTGTCTTGTACACCGTTGGTGCTGCATAATTTTCTTATTAGCACAATCTATTAGAGAGATTTAAAACCTCTATGCATATTAGGTACCAACTGCCTTTTTAAAAAAAATAAATTTATTTATTTATTTAGTCGTTCATTTATTTTTGGCTGCATTGGGTCTTCATTGCTGCACGCCGGCTTTCTCTAGTTGCGGTGAGCCGAGGCTACTCTTCGTTGTGGTTCGAGGGCTTCTCATTGCGGTGGCTTCTCTTGTTGCAGAGCACGAGCTCTAGGTGAGCGGGCTTCAGTAGTTGTAGCACATGGGCTCAGTAATTGTGGCTCGCGGGCTCTAGAGCACAGGCTCAGTAGTCGTGGCGCACAGGCTTAGTTGCTCTGTGGCACGTGGGCTTGAACCCGTGTCCCCTGCATTGACAGGCTGATTCTTAACCACTGTGTCACCAGGGAAGTCCCCCAGCTGCCTTTTAAAGAAAGTTTACTTAGCCATGTTTCCTGCCCCATAGAACCATTTCTGCTCTTGTTCAGAAGTGAGCTTGGCTGGAGAACTAGAGTCCACGGTCAACTGTGCCATAACAGAATATTCTGGGGATTTCTTGAGTGGGAATGAAAACATATATGTGCTGGCAGGGGAGAACAGAGCTACCTCTGAGGGGACCAGCTAGAACCCTGCACAAAACAGGAACTCACCTTACAGTGGTCCCAAAGCCAATCCAGTCAAAGGAAGGGTCAACTCAACATGGATTATCCAGCACTGGCTGTACTTGGAGCACCAGCGAGCTGGCTTTTTGAAGTCTGCTGTGCTTCCAAAAGATCTAGAAAATTAAGATTCAATCTTACTTATGGGATGTTTTCAGTCCACTTTTTTCTTTATTTTAGTCTCACGATCAACACATATGTATTCTGTCATATATATGTATATGTATATATACTTTTATATATATATATATATTTTATATATATATGTATATATATGAAATTGCCCAGGCTATTGGGGTAAATAGTAAACAAAATTAAAAAAAAGATTCCTGTCCTTATGAAACTTATAGTCCAGTTTATCTGAGTATCCATGCAAACACCAACTCTGTAAGAGCATTTCTTTTATTTTTAATACTGGATCATCTGACCAACTGGATTGCTATGAGACCACATACCTTTTACTAGAGGGGTTTCCAGTAGTGGCTACTATTCTCATTTCCTGGTGAATAATGACATGCATTTTGGTGGGTAATGCCATGTATTTTAATCGGGATGACCAATATGCTCTCTTTCTGCCTATAATTGACCCAAGTGTACTAAAATCTGTGATCTCATAGTCAATAATTCAGTGAATTATTTAACTACTAGTAACACATGTACTGGCCATAGGGAACTTGTATGGCTCTGCACATGTGAAAATATCTTCTACTTGTTCAATACTCTCCCTTTGACAAAACGCTTTCTCTTACTTTAACACATTTAATTAGAGAAATTAGAATATGAGGTACATATTATTATTTCCATTGCAAAGTTACGATAAGCAAAAGTTTGAGTGGTTTGCTCTCCTGTGACCCGCCCCCAAGGCCATTCTTTTTTCTGTCACACATGCCACCTCTGACTTCCCTGAGCTGACAGTGCTTTGTCCTCAGTTCACTATTAGAGGCTACTAGGAAGCAAAGCTTTGGATCCTAAGATGCAAACCTCATTTCATTCAATTAAAGAGTGTGCTCTTTAATTCCTTGGAATGATTGATTTAAAAAACATAAATCAGACTCGTTATTCCGTTTGGCAGAGAAGCTATTAAAAAAGAAAAAAACTTAGGCTATGTGCAAACCTTGTCAGGAACTCTATCATAAAGTCAATGAAAACGCCAAGACATCTTTAATTTTTTCACTGTAGAAAAGGTCATCTGACTAAAATGAGTCTTTGACGATAACTTAGTTGTTGTATGAAAGGCAGAAAAGCAGTGATTTATAGAGTTCACAAAGGATGCCCTGGGAAGTGTTAACCATTCCAAAATGCAGAAATCAGCCACCCTGAAACCTCCCACAAAGGGATTACTAAGCTCATTTCACATGTTTGTAACCTAATTAGGTCTTCAGAGATAGTCTCCTGAGGCCACAGACTAACAACATGTCAACTCCCAGTACCTTTTTATTCACATTAAAAAAGGGCTTTCAGTCCTTCAGGAATAACAGTTTCATCAAAGCAAGCAAATTCCAGGGAAAACCAATCAGGTTGTAAAGAATTTACATCCTTCCTTTTATAAACGATCCTCCTGGCTCTCTCTCTTTTAATCTTCCTAAAAGTTGGATGGTTTTTCTAATCTTCTTTAAACTGTCACTTTCCTTCCTTTCTCCCATTTTGCCCAAGTACAGTCATTTTGATATATTTGCAGAAGCCAAGAACCCATTGCTGAAGACGTATGTTCTAAATATTTTCATCGAATTCATGTAGCTACCTAACGTGTAGAGACATTTTTCAGTGGTGCTGGGTACCGTCTTGGGGATTCAGAAGTACCCCTTGAGGCACAAAATTCTCTGTGTTAAACCTAAAATAGTAATGTTCATCTCAATCATCTAGATTATAGCTGTAGAAATGTCCTACGGGTTAGATTTTTATCACCAATGACACTTCTATATCCATGCTTGCTTGAGGTTTAAGCCTTCTTAATGTGTTTTTCTTTAGCAAGCAACCAGTCTAACTCACCTGCTGTTTCTTTGAAATAGAGGGAAAATGTGGCTTGATGAAACTTAATAGCAGATCCTTGTTTAGATATAATCTTCTCAATCAAGTTATTCCAGTGGGCACACCTGGTTTATGTTGTAACTGCTTCTCTGGAGTGGAAGGTAACAGATGAATAACGTGGCAGAACAAGAGGACAGCTGAAGCCTTAGGCTTGGGTAAGGTAGCTTCTGATGGATATGGACTGCCATGTGGTGGAAAAGAATGATGCCACAACACGCCGCTCACAAATTAGTTCAAGTTGGCTGGTTACCCATAAGGCTCTCAGAAAAAAGCAAAGTAAAATGAAACAGAGCTCAATCAAATAGATTTTAAAACGAATGGGTGAAGTAGTTGTAAACAATGACCACCAGCATCAAATACTGTGCAACTTAGATATTTGTGTGTATAATTCCCCCTGATGGTACCAAATTCATTGTCATATGAAATATATTCTAGGGAGAATCTTGCAGGACTAAGCCTTTTTAATGACTGAATAATTCTTAGAATCATCGTGATGAACTATAACTCTAAACCCTTTCTTTTTCTTGTGCCTTCATATATTAAATGCAGTTTTATGAAGCTTTTTTTAATCTTTAATATATCAATTATTTTACAGCCGCACTTAATAAAATAACTGGGGACTTTCTGCAAGGCACGGCTTGAGGCTGATAAACTGATACCTCTGTAAAACATAAATGAAGTGTCACCTGTGGTTCAGGTGACATAGAAAATGAGGGCCACAAAATTTTATTCTGTTAGAGTGGACCTCAGGGCTGCCTCTCTATCACTTTGGTATTTCCTTTGACTGTCTATTCTCAAGATGCTTTAGGTATATGAATAGCATCTACTGGTCCAAAGCATCTTGTTTATCAAAACACCCATGTAGTTGAGTTTCATGAAATGTGTACTGTTTTCTCATCAAAACCATGGTCTTGTCATGAAAACCTTCATAAATCATACTCCAAGAACAGCCCCTTAAATGCCTACTGTTTTCTTTTCAAATACCTGTTGTTAATCTTCCTCACAGTTCTGACAGTCAAACGCCTGCAGCTTTGAATTCCACATGTTGTAAGCAGCTTAAAACTTCACGCTAAAGGAAGAAGAATATACATCCGAGGTAGAGACCCTAGATCCTCATGGGCCGTGTTACCATAGGCAGGCTAAGCTCAAAGAGGAGGTTCTCCTCAGGATCTAAAATGTTTTCTTCATCCGTAGGAAGACACAGTACTGATTCATCATCGATGATAATCCTGGCAGAATCTGCCATTTTTTAAGGGCCAGACATTTTTACGTATATTTATTGTGACACTTAGAATAGTTATATAAGGTGACTATTATTATCTAAGGTGTAACAGATGATGGTCCTGGTATCCAAGATGTTGTAATACCCTCCGGGTAGAGCCAGGTAGTGGGAGAACCAAGAGTCAAGCCTTGATGTTATTAAAAGCTTGTCTTACTTCCATGTTGCTAAGCTCACCTTCATTCAATTTGCCCTTTCTAACTCGGAAGGACGTGGAACACTTATTTTGCTCTCATTATTTAAAAGGAGCCAGGCTGGATTATAATACCAGTCAGGACCAATCAGAAAGGTTCTCCAGAGACCGCAGTTAAGATGAGCTTATTCACAAAGTTGGCAGCTGCCAGTCTCTGTAGCCTCTGTCCCCACTCCTCCTACAAACACATTCTCAGAGGTGAACTCTGAGTTCCGGGTGTGACAGGTGGAACTTCTTCAAACCTAGGGCTTGGGGCGAGCTCCCTCTGTCCTCACTCACCCAGGATTACATACACAAAAGGAGGAGAGTCCTATCGTCCACCTGGAGCCACAGAGGACAGGTCCCTACGGGGCACCACATTTGGGGGGAGCTGTCAGGGGTGTCATCCAGCTGGGCCATGACAGCATAAGTTACACTCAAACTTCACCTATATTTGGGAAATAGGGTGTTTTAACACTTTCATATACTTCACTTGACTGAGAAGTCTTCCTCCCCATAAACCATCCAAACTTTCAAAGAAGAATTGAAAAACGGGGCTATCACGGGCTTGAGCTGCCAAAGGGCTTAAATTTAGGTGTGTGGGATGTGGGATGTAAAAATTATAAAGAACTTTGTAAATTTATAACTTCCTCATTTTATGAGAGAACTCAATCCCAGAAAAAGTGACAAAATTGGGTTAAAGCCCTTAGCGGGGACAAAGTCCTCAGCTGGACTTCAAGGCCCTTTCAAATCTTGGCTGACTCTCCTTCTACCCTCCCCTCTCAGTGCTTCAAGCTCGCTGTATTTCCTGAACACACCTCACATGTTCATGGATGCCCATAACACTCTTCCCCCAGGTAGTTGCTGGTGCCCTCACTTCATCCAGTTCTTAAATCAAATACTCTTCCTTTGAGTTGCCATCTTGGACACCAGCCTCTTAAAAATAGCATCCTCGCCCTTCTCTGTCCCTGTGATTTTGTGATTTAAAGAAATATATATTTATTCTTCATCTGTGGTTCCTGGTTCACAGCTCCCTAAACTCTTAGCATGTCCTGAGCTACTAGAGAAATGGGAGCATCTTTTGCTATAATATGTGGTCTCTTGTCCTCAGTTTCTGAAATCATTTCAGAGCCATGAAGGTGAAATGGGTGTCTTGTTATTCATAACAAGTCCCCTTCCACCACAACCGGGTTTTTGTTAATGTGGTAACTTTCAGAAATCTCCTAAAAATGGGGGGGCTGGCTACCAGGGAAACCAACCATGAGTAAAGGGTTACAACTTTCAGCCCAACTCCCTGATTTCATGGGAGGGAAAGAGGATGGATAAATCACCAGTGGCCAATGATTTAATCAATCATGCCTATGTAATGAGGCCTCCATAAAAACCCAACAGGACCATGGTTCAGAGAGCTTTTGGGCTGGTGAACAAGGATGCATCCATGTGCTGCTGAGCCGGGCCACAAACTCCACAAGGACAGAATCTCCTTTGGGACCGCACCCTATACACCTTATCATCTTTGTTGTCCTTTGCAATCAACCAGTTATCTAGTGAGTAAACTAGTTTTGTGAGTTCTGTGAGCTGCTCTAGCAAATTAATTGAACTCGAGGAGGGGTGTCACGGGAACTTTTTTTAAAATTAATTAATTAATTTGGCTGCACTGGGTATTAGTTGTGGCACGCGGGATCTTAGTTGCGGCATGCGGACTTCTCAGTTGTGACATGCATGTGGGATCTAGTTCCCTGACCAGGGATTGAACCCAGACCCCCTGCATTGGGAGCGTAGAGTCTTAACCACTGGACCACCAGGGAAGTCCTGGGAACTTTTGATTAATCGCCACTTGGTCAGAAGCTCAGGAAACAACCTGGGCTTTCATTTGGTATCTGCAGTGAGACAGTCCTGTGGGACTGAGCACTTAACTTGGGGAATCTGATGCTGTCTCCAGGTAGATAGTGTCAGAATTGAGTTGGATGATAACGCGTCCAGCTGGTGTTGATAACTTCTTAGTGGTGTAGGGAAAAAACCCCTACACATTGGACTCAGTGTCAGAATTATATCTCCTACACTACTTTCATTTGCTTTACAGCACTTGTCCACTTCTCGTTTTATGTAGACTTTTGCTCATCTGTCTGTGTGTTTCTTCCAATGAGCCCCACCCAGGCAGGGCCATGGTTTGTTTTAATGCTGTTTCCCTAGCAAGTATGTTATCCGATAAATCATTATGAAAGCATAGGTGAATGAGTGAATGCCCATGTGTCACACTTGGTTCTGTTTTGTTCATTTTGCTCTACCTGAAGGAAGATAGGTAACTACATTCACCCTCCAGGTGTCACTCCCTCCAGAAGCCCCTCTGACTCTCATCTGTCTTCATTTGGCTGAATACTCCTCCCTTTATGTTTCACATCACCTGTATCTCTACATCACCCGTCTCTTAGCACTAACTAAAGTATACTGGCTTACCCTTAGCATACATCTTGACTCGGGCTTCCTTGAAAGCAATCCTTGAGACAAAGGTGATCTCAGGGAACAGGAATAAGGGGCTGAGGGAGAGTGAAAAAGAGAAGAAAAAAAAAGCCAATCTAAGAATGTGATTTAGAGGTTCCTGCTGTGGAAAAGGGGACCCAACCCCCCTCCTGGACCACCTCCTGGAAGCCTCCAGAATGCCTCCGGAATAGTCTGCTGTTTATGCATCAGCTTCTGCCCTCCAGCTATTGAGGGGTGTCCTCCTGGGTGGTAATTCCCACACATCCCAACCTCAAATGAGCAAGGACAGCACCAGCTCTTAGTGGTGCTTAGTGTCAGGGGACAGGGCACGTGCTGAGGGGAGAAGCCGGCAGCACGTAGTAAATCAGGAATTGGAGCCCACCTGGAAGTCCCCAGCAGATGGTGTGTGAATCCGTGGTGAGACCATGAGGATGTAAATAGTGTCCCCGTAGCTGTCTGATGTGCCAAGCCTTATTCATCTCTGTGTCCAGAACCTGGTAGCAGAGCACAGTGTCTGGCGAACAGCGGCACTTCAACTAATATTTATTGAATTGACTAAACTAAGGGAAGAATAACATAAACATGGGCTCTAGAAACTGGCTTGGACTTTTTAAAATTCTTATTTGATATTGGAGTATAGTTGATTAACAATGTTGTGTTAGTTTCAGGTGTGCAGCAGAGTGATTCAGTTATACATATACATGTATCTATTCCTTTTCGAGTTCTTTTCCCATTTAGGTTATCACAGAATAGTGAGCAGAGTTCCCTGTGCTATACAGTAGGTCCTTGCTGGTTATCTGTTTTAAATATAGCAGTGTGTACATGTCAGTCCCAAACTCCCAATCCATCCCTCCCCCCTCCTTTCCCCCCTGGTAACCATAAGTTCGTTCTCTAAGTCTGTGAAACAGGTTTGGATTTAACTCGCACTTGTGTTCTGAAACCTTGGAAAAATATTACGTCTCTAGGCCTTAGTTGTTTCATCTGAAAAATGGGGTGATATTAAAGTACTTACTTTAAATGAGAAAATCAGTCCAGCATTCACAGTGCTTGGCAAATAGAATGAGCTAAGTACATGGTAACTACACTGAAGATAGTAATAAACAACCATGTCATACTAAGTGAAGTAAGACAGACAGAGAAAGACAAATATTATAGGGTATCACTTATATGTGGAATCTAAAAAAAATAATACAAATGAACTTGTTCACAAAACAGAAACAGACTCACAGACATAGAGAACAAACTTAATGTTACCAAAAGGTAAAGGGGAGTGGAGGGATAAATTAGGAGTATGAGATTAACAGTTACAAACTACTATATATAAAATAGATAAACAACAAGGATTTACTGCATAGCTCAGGGAACTATATCCAATACCTTGTAATAATGGAAAAGAATCTGAAAAAAAATTCAGTTACATATATATAACTGAATCACTTTGCTGTACACCTGAAACTAACACAATATTGTAAATCAACTATACTTCAATAAAAGCAAACAAACAAATAAATAAAAACCATGATAGCTCATGCTATTTGCCAAGTACTGTGAACGCCGAGGTTATTGCCATGATGATGGATGTAGTCTAGGCTTTCCAGCTCCCAGCCCCGTGCTTTTCTATGACTCCGTGTTTTCTCCAACACAGCTGAGGCAACTTCTGGCTTTTCGAGTGTAAAGTGAGCCTCATCTCATTCCAGGTGCTTATGAGTCCAATGAGTTTCCACAAAGAGAAGATTAGGACATTTCTGTTGGTGGAAGTGACCTGAGCATAATGCTTCTCTCCTCTCTTTCCTGAGAGCCCCTTGAAATGATATCGGTCTGCAAAAAGGTCTAAATCCATAAGACCAAAGGGCATGAGCAGAAGTTCATCAATAGATAAGAGGAGGTAACATGGTTTCAAGAATGGGCCAAATGGGTGTGATTTTTTAAACACTTCTTTTTTTTTTAATTTTTTAAACTTTTTTTTATTTTTTACATCTTTATTGGAGTATAATTGCTTTGCAATCGTGTGTTGGTTTTTGCTTTATAACAATGTGAATCAGTTATACATATACATATGTTCCCATATCTCTTTCCTCTTGCATCTCCCTCCCTCCCACCCTCCCTAGCCCACCCCTCTAGGTGGTCACAAAGCACCGAGCTGATCTCCCTATGCTATGCGGCTGCTTCCCACTAGCTATCTATTTTACATTTGGTAGTGTATATATGTCCGTGCCACTCTCTCGCTTTGTCACTTCTTAACATATATTCCTTAAAAGGTGTTGGCCCACAATAAGCAGTTATTTCTAGAATGAGTGAGTGAATGAAAAGAGCAGTCTAGACGTATTATTTAGATATGTATCGGAGAGCACCAGGGAATAAAGAAAAAGCAGAGACAGATAGAAATGGTTCTCTCTAGGGAGCTGAAATCAGAACGGGGAAAGGTAGTGGCAATGGATGTTTGATTTTCATTAGGTGAACCTTCATTATGATTGTATTTTTCAAACTGTATTCATATATTGCTTTGCACAAAAACACAAAAATTATTTTTAAAAATGTTTAGGAAGGGAAGTTTGAGCAGTGACATGTCTGTTAACTCCTTTCATTTCTGTGAATTTATTGTCTGTACTGATCCCAGTGGCAAGTCCTGAGCCTCGTGTATACTTATCATCTGATAGAATCTCCTTATGCCTGGTGACCACCAATACGGGGGTGGGAGGAGATTATCTGTGAATAAAACTGCAGAAGAGCAAAGAGCAGTACTTGTCCTGGTTGATTTATTTGGGGAAATGGACTATTTTCAAGTAGCTGTGAATAATTACAAAGAATTAGACGAAAGGAAAAAAGAGATTGTTCACCTGAGGTAGTGCCTAAACATTTAATAAATATTTGTGGACTTAAGGAATCAATGAACCAAACCGGCTTTTACAAACGTTTTCCTCTTGTGAAGTCAGAAAAATCTTGCTATTTGTCAAAGAATTTTCTAGAAGTGCCAGTACATCTTTTTGATCAAATTGGATCAACAGATGGACTGGAATAACAGGAGGTTTATTGGCTCAAACTGATACAGAGTAATTACTATAGACACATCATGTTTGAGAGCTAGCTGAAGTTCATTGACTAGTAAACTCTGTTCTTTGACTAGATGGTGGGAGCTGGGAGGAAGGGGGTATAACAGCCCAGTCATCACGTGTCAGGCAGGCAGAGTGATTGGGAGGCCAAGGAGGGCACAGGGGAAGGAGCTGTCACAATAACCTAAATGGGAAAAGAGTTTGAAAAAGAATAGATACGTGTATATGTGTAACTGAATCACTTTGCTGTACACCTGAAACTAACACAACATTGTTAATCAACTATGCTTCAGTATAAAATAAAAATTAAAAAAGAGCATCAGAGAGCTTTGCTACATCCCCCCTACCCCCAGAAACCCAACCTGGCAATGGGCTGGGGCCCTGGTCATTCCCTGCATAGAATTTGAAAATAGTCCACACTCTTCCCCTACTCCACTCACAGGGTCATCTGGGAGCCTCTGCTTCTGAGGGTCGGGGAGGGTCAAAACATGCATATTCAAATTTTTCTGTTTTTATTGAATCTTCCCTGATTAATATCTCCCAGAAACCTATGATTATCATCATTTGCTTACAAAAATGCAAATACACTGTTTTCCCCGCAAACATTTTGGGATAAACACAACCAAAATGCCAGAAGGTTTTATTTCCCCAAAGCGCCCCTGGCATGTGAAATCTGGCTCTCTCCCAGTTCCATCTGTTAAGGTCTCCTTCTCTTTCTGACCTATAATCTGTCTTCACCGGAAGCAGGAACCTGATGGGTTTTATGGGCTCAACAATGGGAATAGCACCCCTTCATTGTCTCTTCCCCTGTCCCAGCTTGTGAAATGCTCACTGACATAAGCTGGAAGTCAAATAAAAATAAAAATCCTATTCAATATTCCATTGACTGTTGTACATATGCAGTATTGGCATTTTGCATGTTAATATCTGGCACTGTTTCTTAATTTGTTCTAAACTGCGAGCTCATTTGCATCGTCTCTCTGTGATCTCCCACCTGTGCAGCAATTTGAGGGGAAAATATAACCATTTATGTACCTACTAAAACTTGACTCAGTAACAGAACCTGATCCAAGGAGAGCTCATCTATTTTCTAAACATGCTTCACTTGGGCTTTGAACTGGGTTCTTAATACGCATACCCAGAGCCCTGTTCGTTGTCTCTGAAAACCAAGTGAAGCTTTGAGGTGCTCACACTCTTGGACTAAGCTGAGTTGCTTGACGGTGCCCACACTGTAGTCTGTTGGCTCGTGTGCTGTCAGGACCACACGGTCTCAAGTGTCCATGCCGCTTCACTGTTTTTGGTATGTCAGCTGCTTGGACTGGATGGTGGGATGTGAGGACTAAGCTTTAAGTGTGGGGCTAAGCTTATCATAACCAGGAAAAAGAAAGAAAAGGAAAATATGGATACCATAAGTACAGAGACTGCAAAGCAAATGCATTTCAACAGTTTTAACAACTAGGAGATAACTCTGTTATGAAACTTAGAATTTTTTAAAAATCTGTTTATTAGTTCTCATCAGCTAAGAACTCATAACCTAGAAAGGAAACCGTGTCCTACTTCATCTTCTGTATTAGAAAGTGAACATCTTAAAGGATTGAGCCTTATTTGTCCCAAATCAACTGAGCCTAGAATGTGGAATCTGACAGAGGAGCATGCTAATTCCAATGAACTGAATTCGGGTTCAACAACCTCTTGGTGATATACAAGCGAATTTTTTTTTTAAAATCATATTTGTTGTTTATTATCTGTCTCTGGTACAGTGACTGGTACATAGTAGATGCTCAGTGAATACTTTTGTTGCCTGCATGAATGGAAATCTCTGCTCCCTTTTATGAATCTGAGTAATCACAGAAATCTTCCTGCAAAGTGGTTCCTAATCTTTGAAATTTCACAGACCAAATGCATTTAAAAACAAAAGGGAAAAGAAAAAAAAGATAGGCGTGCTAGAACCAGTGTTGCCATTTTATAGTTGTTAAATATGGACTTTTGAAAAATAACAATGAATATCCTAAGTTCAAAAGGACTTCTCAATGCAAAAGTAAGGAAGAAGGAACTAATCTAAAGAAATTGTTAGCCTTTTCTCAGAAAAGACTGATGCTAATTTAAGTTATGGACAAGCATCCACCTGTTGGCCAACTTTCAAGAGCTCCCAGCTTACAAAACTATGGCTACAAGCTCTGCTGAATTGACACAACTCCTACCAAAATGGGCCAGACCTAAGGACATGCTGGATTCCAAACTAGGCAACTTCAGTGATTACAGAAGCAGAGCCTTCAAGGGAATTTGAAAGATCATCTGGTCCAGTAACTTCAGGCCAGTGAAACTCTAAATCATGCAGTTTTTGGTTTTTTTTTTTTTTTTTTTAGTTTTCTTTGGATTTTTATTGACAATTTATTTCATTTTACATCTTTATTGGAGTATAATTGCTTTACAGTGGTGTGTTAGTTTCTGCTTTATAAATCATGCAGTTTTGTTGTGTGGCTTCCAGCTGATTTGATCCCTCTTGAATGCCCTCATGCTGCAGTGCATAGAGGAAGTGCTCACCAGCCAGCTGGCTTTGTGGAAACTTCCCATCTCCATCCCATTTCCCCACTGAAGCCTGACAAACAAAGAACAGAACTCAGAGAACAGCTCCTGATTAGTGCTCTCTCTCTCATCGTTGAGTTATTTTCAGCAAATATTTGTTTCCTCCACTTGTGTAGATAATAATGGAAATAATCCAGTAGTAATTTATGTGCATAAAATACTCTCTCTGTCAGCCAAATGAGGAGGATTTGCATCTGTAAATACATATCTTTATATATAAAGTTACGTGCACATAATGTATTTACAGATATATATGTAT
Source organism: Delphinus delphis (assembly GCF_949987515.2). Taxonomy (NCBI): domain Eukaryota; kingdom Metazoa; phylum Chordata; class Mammalia; order Artiodactyla; family Delphinidae; genus Delphinus; species Delphinus delphis. The sequence goes on along the minus strand of NC_082703.1, from coordinate 9,359,765 downwards.
AAAGATACAAAGCTACCTATCTATCTATCTATCTATCTATCTATCTATCTATCTATCTATCTATCTATCTAACTAACCATTTAAAGAGGAGAAGAGTAGCTGGTCCAAAAGCGCATGTTAAGATTTCAGGATGGGCCAGGGACCCTCTCCAAGTTTGTAGGTTCCTAGCCTTTGTATCCTTCCTCCTTCTCACAGCTGGGATTTCTGGATCTCTACAAGCAGTAGACTTACTTCTCAACCTTCCAGTTGCTGAGACCATCCTGATCTTCAGGGAGTCTGAATCCGAGCTTGTGCAGAAGTCATGGTACCTGCTTCTTCTTGAACTTCAGTTTCCTACCTTGCCAGCCTCATGCCCACCATGTGCTTCAGAAATGGATAACAAGCATCACAGCGGTTTGAAGAATTGAGCTTCTATTTCAGTAACTGGACTGTTTCCTTAGTATTCTTTTAGTTCTCAAGTCCTGAGGTCCTCTTTGGAGTACCCATACTGGGAGCTGGAGACCTCTTCCGATCTTGGACCTGGTTGTTGACCAATGAAAAGAATCTGGAGTTGCAGGCAGGCAGCAATAGGAAAGTCTTAAGATTTTTTTCCCAGATGATGATGATGAGGATGATGAGGAGGAGGATGAGGATGAAGATGATTTTGCTTTTTTTTTTTAATCTGTAGAAGTGTCCAAATCATGTCTTAGCATAAGCACTTTTTAGGGCTGACTTCTTTTTCTGGATTCTCCTCTGTAAGAGCAGGCAGTAACAAAACAGTGAGAAGCCAGGCTGAAGAATCTTTTCTAACAGGGGAAAGGAATTTGGTCGTTAGTAGGTTGTTAAGCTTTTCAGAATAACAATGTAATTTTTCAAGATTTTGTTTCTTGTACCTGCAAACTAAAGATCGTCACTCACCATTTGGTATGGCAAGAATGAAGTCAGTGGCCACTGCAGTCGCTGACCTTCAACACACCCAGAAAGGAGTTCAAGGTGGAGATCAAGAAAGAGGCCCTCTGTACTTTGGGAAAAACTAGCAGAGCAGGCCTTCAGATAGATATTTTCAGGGGAAAATTTTACGAACCCAATTTCTTACATCTTCTCATATCTAGAAAAGTACTAAAACCATTAACAGAGACTGCTGCTTCTCGTGACTAACAGCAACGTTCTACTGAGATGTGTGCTTGGTTGCACGTACCCCCTTCACAAAAATCACGTATATACTGACCCTCCCCACTGCTTCTTTGGAGCAGTTCCTCAGAGCTATCTGCGAGGCTGTCTCCCAGGCTACAATCCTCAGTAAGCTCCAAATAAAACTTAACTCAGCTCACATGGTATGTTTTTTTTTTTTTCAGTTGACCTCCCTCTAGATTTCTCTGTAGTGACTTTACAAGAGAAAAAAAAAAATCAAAAAGTGTCGTCGACTGAAAAAAATGCACAATGTGAGAGTTGTGAGTTAAGTTTTATTTGGGGCAAAATGAGGACTATAGCCTGGAGACAGCTCTGAGGAACTGCGCCAAGGAGGTAGGGGGGGAGCTCAGAATACATGTGATTTTGGTGAAGGGGGAGTACATGCAATCAAACGCTTATTTTTTGCAAAAGGTTCTACTAGTCTCGTGAAGGTCACTGCTAGTCACGAGGAGCAGACATCACCACGAAGGATCTTAGTACTTTTCTAGATATGAGGAGATGCAAGAATTGGGCTCATAAAATCTTCTCCTGAAAATATCTGGCTATCTGAAGACATGTTCTTCCAGTTTTCCCCAGAGCGCAGAGTGCCTTATTCCTGATCTGCACCCTGAAACTCCTTTCAGGGGGTGTTGAAAGTTAGCAGCTGCAACAGCTCATAATTGAATCCTTGTAGAGGTAGATGACAAGTACCAATTTGTAGTTGACATTGTCCATCATGTAATCCAGCTTTAGAGTTCCCATTCCAAGTACTAGACTAATTTTTAAAAGCCTTTTGGTGGGTGTTTTTAGAATGATGATTTTTTTTTTTTTTTGTAGTAGGGAATATAAAGGACAAAGGGACAGGTGTATTGGTCAACACATCACAACAAAGAAGCCTCAGCTTTGCCTAGTAGACTTCTATTGTCATCAATCCAGAGCATAACTAAGTCCAGTCTCTGCAGTACTGCTTGTTATAAAGAATTATTTCCTGTAATCAGATCACCAAACATTTTCTTTATTAATGTAGGTGGGTACTAGGCATGGAAGCAGCTTCCTTGAAACAGATATGACAGCTATAATTCCAGCATGGAAAATGCTGTTTTACGAATTTTTATTTCTATTGAAATCTTATTATTTCTGGGGAAAAGAAATCTATAAACTGACTTGAAGTCTTTAAAGACAGTTGGTTTAAAATATACTTAAGATAGTTTTAATTTTCATTTGGATTTACTGTTGTTATATTCGTGTGGCAGGTATGAAGGTAAAAGACCACTTATTCACTGTTTAACTTCAAAATGGAGCAAAAACAAATGGCAGCCACAGCAAATCTGACCACCTCATCTTACATGAAACGCAAAAGTGTTCAAATATTCTTAGGGATTAAGGCCGCTTACTGCTGCTTGATGTTTGACTGAAATTTCCTTGAAGAAATTGATGGAAAGTGAACTTTATCTTATAATAAAGAAACATCTAGAAAGTTTACTCCCTTTCTGCCTCTTCCTTCTTTTTGACCCCCCACGCAGTATCCAAACCCACGTAAACCACCAGACTTCTAGAAACAAAATGTCCAAACATATTTTTTGCTTTCCCACAATTATTTAATTGTCTTCCTAATTAATTCCACAGTCTGAAATAAATTATTGACTTACCAGACTTTCTTGTTTTCTGTGACAGCTTCAGCAGTAAACAGGCCATTAACAATTCATGATGAGAGGACATGTTTGTTTTTTCCTTATGCTAATTTGGTACCCCATTAGAGACTTCCTCTGACTCTTTTCCGTAGACTTATTTTGGAAAAGGGTGACAGACTGCTCGTCCCTATATCTTTGAATAAAGAGATATTTCAAAGGAAAAATAAAACTCTGTTTTGCCATATCCAACTACTTAGGCAGAGATGATTCGTGACACTATCCTTTTGTCCTTTTCTTATCCTTTTTTTTTTTTTTTTTTTTATGTTTTGTAGAGGAACTGCAACATTCTGTATGTGGACTGAAACATTCTTGACCTGGGTTATTTATCAATACTCAGAGAGTCCTTCCAGACAAGGTTCAAACTGATTTTCTATGAGTCTTTGCTCTAAAAAGAGATCTGAATATTCCTCTTAAAATATGCCTTAAAAGATGAGTAGGACTTTACAGAGGATGGCATCCTTATGGGAGAAAGAATATGGGCAAAGAGAAATTCAAGCAAAACCCTGATAGGATGGTGAGTGGTATGGAGCAAAATATTGGGCTGGACAAAAAGTTCTTTCGGGGTTTTCCATAAGGTATTACTGAAAAACTCGAAAGAAGGTTTTGGCCAACTCAATACAATCCTAATAGATATTTTTCAGTTTGGAGCTTAGGGATAGGAGAGATTGGTAGATAAGATACCTGATTTGGGGAGGGAATAAAATGCCTTGTTGGAGGAGGTCATTGAGAGAATGTAACTGCTGGTTGAACTGAGATGTGGACCCAGGCAGACTCCTCACCTCCTTCCCTGTCCTTGGAAAGTAACTTCTGCCCACTACTCCTGCACTAGCAGTCTTTTCAAGGACACAGCCTTGAGAGAGCAATGTTTTACTGAGACCATCTGGATGACATAATGTGACTTAACCCTGTTAAGGCTTCTATATAGACTTTGAAGGTTCTGGCAGGTGTAGAGATCTACTTGTCTTGCAGCCACTCAAGACAAGCCTCGTATATAAGCTCCCTTCCTTATTAAACCTGTCTGGAGTGGTCTGCCTCTTTCTACAGTGTCTCTGTGCCCTCCTTGTGTGAGAGCTGGTTTCAGATTTCAACTGGAAATCCCTGAGGTTGCAAATCATCACTCGTTAAGTTTGGAACTGAGCCATAGGGGATAGGGAACCATTCTTGAATCAAGGGCAGGAGAGTAATCATCAGAAATATCACTTGTCTCATGTTAATCTGGGAGTTACTGTGTGAGTTTTGATTTAGAAAAAAGAATGACAAAATGAAGGAAAACAGGATGACATCACTCAAATTTAATGTGAGAAATTTGGTAGGGTCAAGAGTGAAAAGAAAGTACATTGACTAGAGAAGGTGCTTTGGAATTAGACGTGTGTTCAAACTTAGCTTTGGGTTTCTGTTTCTTCATGTATAAAATTGGGGAAGTAACGCATACTTCATAAAATGAGAAAATGTAACTTAGTGTTGAGATTGGCATGTAGTAAGGATTTAATAAATTGTAATAAACTTTAATAAATAGCTATGAAGTATCAATAAATAATTATAATAATATTTATTTATATTATATTAATTATTTATATTATCAGTTATATTTATTTTTATTATTATTTATTTACAATTATGTTATTCTTTAAGAAACATTGTACTTTAAGAAACATTGTACAAATCTCAAAAATTTGGTTTTTGAACCTTCGGTTTAACTTCTTGGGTAAAACAGAGAATGATGGTTCCATGATAATAAATCAAAATTTTGGCAGGTAATATCAAGGAGAAGTTGATCAGTAGAACAACAGAGTACACTGTATTTTATTTAAGTCTTCTACTTTCTTTGAGAGCAGAAAAAGAATATTTGCTCAGTTAAAACAGCACGTGAAACCTAGAAATTGTGCACCTTTCTGGTCAGAAGATCATTTGTTTAGACCCAGGAGTAGGTGGCCCCAAATCTTCTTTCCTCTTCATCCATGCCCTTTGCGATGCAACTTTGCATTTCCTTCTATCAAGAGGCAGAGTTTCCCCACCTCTTGATTCTGAGTTTGGCCACATGATTTGCTTCGACCCATAGGATGTTAACAGCTGAAGTGAAAACAGGGGCTTGAAAAAGTGCTTGCACATTTCCCCTTCTGCTTTTGCTCCTCTGCCCTCACCAGGAGAACATTCAGGCCAGTCACAATGAGCCAGGCCAAGTCATCCCAACATCGTAGATGAGGTCCTCCTAGGCCAGCTGACCCTCGGCACACTTCCAAACACGGGGAAGCCAAGTGGAGCCCAGCCTAAATCACTGGCTCACAGAGGTTTGAACTAAGTAACTGCTCGTCATTTTAAGTCTCTAAGTTCGGAGAGGTTTGTGACCACAGCGAGCTGATATATTCCCACAAGAGCACCAGTCTGAGATGGACAAGTACAGTGCTAAGGAAGAAATGTAGAGATAAGTATTTTTCCATTGTGAGACACATGATCCTGAACTGATGAAAAAGAAACCCTGGACGCTCAGGGTTAGTTTGAGATCTATGCCTCTTTCCTCTTCCTCTCCTCACTACAACCCCGCCCCCTAGCCCTAATCAGACTCAACTCAACAGGAAAATCTTCAGCAAATAACTAGAAAGGATATGATGGTGTATCAGGAAACAAAGGGTGGAGAAAAGGAATCATATGCTACTTAAATTGGCAAAAAATCATGGAAATGGCAATGGTTCTAGAGTAAGATGCTTTCATATTTGGATCTCATTTCTGGCATTTATTAGATGTGCAATGTTAGAAAATTTACTTTGTTCCCATGTATAATATCAAGATGTCTACTTTATTATTTATTTATTTATTTTGCGGTACGCGGGCCTCTCACCGTTGTGGCCTCTCCCGTTGTGGAGCACAGGCTCCGGGTGTGCAGGCTCAGCGGCCATGGCTCACGGGCCCAGCCGCTCCGCGGCATGTGGGATCTTCCCAGACCGGGGCATGAACCCGCGTCCCCTGCATCGGCAGGTGGGCTGTCAACCACCGAGCCACCAGGGAAGCCCAAGATGTCTACTTTACATACATAGTTTTTGAAGAATCATATAGGAAAGGCAATTGGAATAGAATAATGGGAATTCCATACATAATGGCTTTCTTTGCCCCGTGGCCACAAGACTTGCCTATTCTTGAACTATTCTTGTCTTAATCTTGACCATAGACCATGCCTACTTTACCTGAATCCTTCATGAAGGAGAACACTTATGTCTCTTATCTTCCCATCCACAAGAGTTAGCATAGAAGCCAGTAAAATATTCTTAATGTCTATTAAATGAACAAATGAATTAATAAACCAAATCTCAACTCTAAGCAGCAGCATAGACATTTGCCACTGATGTGTCAGCTCCTGGGTTTCCATTTTCGAAAAGCAAAGCTTGAAAAAGGCTTCCTTATTTAGAATCCAACAGTATTAGTAATCCCATTTCCTGCCTATATCACAGAGCCGTGGCAGAGGTTTATGGGAGAAATATTAATTATATGGAGATCCTGGAGGTAAAAATAAGGAGGCAAGAAAACACTGGGTCTGTTTCCATCCAAGTTTTATGTCCACCTCTCAATATATATTGAGGATGTCTCAATATATATCCATTGGAAAGGTGAGCTCTGAGAAGATGAAAAATTTTAATCGTAAAAGCCCATGTTATTAGTGCAGTCAAGTAGAGGAGCGATGAGGAGATGCATAAAATAAGTGGAATACCACATAAATTGATCTGAAAATTACTGGTACTTATACCATCTCCAACGAAATGATTCATGCTAATTCAATGAAATATTTCTTCCGTTAATAGCCTTAATGCTCTGAGCGGTGGGAAAGTTACGGAAGCCGAAGAAGCAGGCAGTTCTCGCACTTACCTGCTCCTGGGAAGGGCACACCTGCTGCACAGATCTTTAAAAGCTTTAGCTTGTCACAGGGAAATAAATTCTATAGAGCTGTCGCCAGGTCTCCTCTGTCTACCCTTCCTCTTCTTCTGGGCGTCTAGTGTGGCATGGAATGTCTGGACTGTGAGCTCATGTCCTGGGGGTAAAAACATAGCTTTACATCCACTGATTTTCTTAAATGAAGTCATCAGCTCGTTGGAAGGCTGTCTTTATTGGCTGATGAATCTTTCCTCTGCTTTTTGTTTTACTTTGTTTTGTTTTTCAATGTTTTTAATTTATTTATTTTAAATTTTTTATTCGAGTCTAGTTGATTTACAATGTTATGTTAGTTTCAGGTGTACAGCAAAGTGAATCAGTTTTATAAATATATATATATATATATATATATATATATATATCTCCATTCTTTTTCAGATTCTTTTCCCATATAGGTTATTATAGAATATTGAGTAGAGTTCCCTGTGCTATACAGTAGGTCCTTCATGAATTTGAATGTGATTGTATGCTTGTGTTTGTATGTATGGGATGCAACATGCAACAAAGGATTTTTTTTTCACTTCTCTGCTGTAGTGATTATCCACTCAGTATATTCTGTTCCTCTTGAAACTGGCTCAGCCTAGGACACTGGGCTAAGAAAACTGGAGAACCCAGATGTGTCACACTCCCTCCTTTCTTTTCTTTTCAAAACATCTGTTTAAGATTTACAAAAGACTGAATTATAGGGTTCCCCCCTGCTTCGTCATTCATCTTGAGCAAATCAGTTCTCTCTGAATCTTAGTTTTGCCACCTGTATATGGGGAGTCACATTGACACATGCATTGAATTAGGCAGAGGTCTGCAAAGCGAAAGCAGGGATATGAAACCAGCAAGCTGAATTTCCAATTTTGTTTTTATTCTTATGACTGTATTTGCTTTATTCTAAGAATTTTGATAATCATACTCTTAAAACATTTCTAAAACTGTTAGTAATTTGCACTGTGGCCAGGGGATGGCAAAATTGAATATTCATGTAAGTGCCCATCATTTCATTGAATATTTATGTAAGGGCCCATCATTTCATTTCTGCTTCTCTATAGACCTGGAGCAAATGAACTTCAGTTTAACTTTTCATCAGCACAGGTACTAAGTAGCTGCCCTTGCTCATTTGCAGAAGAGCCACCTACTATACTGTATTCCAATTTGTCGTCTGAAATATGTTTAGCACCTGCTACTAAATATTTCCTAATGCCCTCCGAGAGATCCCTTTATATGATTTACAGTAGTTTTCCTAGAAGATCATATAATCAGTTAATGTGCATTTATTAAGTTCCTGTTCTGTGTCTAGTACTGGGTTTGTTACTGAAGATGCTACTAAAGAAACATAAGAAAATCTCTGCTGACCAAGAGCTCAGAATTCATTTTTGCTAGTTTTGTGACCCCAACCAGAATGAATTTTACTCTGTGTCAATTGACCTCTTTGAAAGTGATGGGCTGAGCTGATAAGTGATGATAGAAACATCCAGAGGGATGATGTACGTAGCACAAAAGGTTGTGCAGCCTGTGCCCTGCCCAACTCTTGGGAGTATCATTCACATAGACTACAAAGTAAGTAATGCTCCTAAGAGTTGTGCAGTGTCCAACCTGCCCAACGATACATTACAGCTCTGATAAAAAGTGTAACCTAATGGGAGTGAGAGGTAGGGCAGAGTCTGAGCTGTGGGTTCCTGTGAATCACACATATGATATTTCACAGCTATGGGACCTTGTTATAATTATCTTCTCTAAATCTCAGCTTTTCCCACCATTAAAATCAGGTTTATAGAATAGTTCCTCACTCACATGTGAGGATGAAGAAGACAAGAATGGTTATATATTCAGTCCACTACTGATCACTGTAGTACATTTTCATTTTTAGTTTTTGCTACTGCTTTTATTTTTAATTAAGAGCTTAGGAGAGCCTCTGCAGCCTTTCTTAATCCTTCAGCTATTCAAGTTATTCAGAAAATTTTGAGTGGGGAGTGTGCGTGCATGTGCGTGTGTAGTGGTGGTGATGGCATAGAATCTCTCTCACTAAAGATTTAAAAGGACAAATGATTGCCTTTGGGGAACGTGGGAGCAATCTTGAGAAGAATGGATTAGTCTCTATAATCTTACGATCAGTCTCACGCTTTTTGATAGATTATTCAAGATCTGCTGATAAGAGAATGCCTGGGCTGGTCCTGTTTCGATGTTTATTTGGAGTGTAAACGTATATTGCTATCACTTCACATGGTTATCATGCTGGATTTTGCCAGGAAGAGTAATGCAGTGTGAGATGATTATTTCTGAAAAAAAGAGGTATTTTTTCAGAAAAAGAGGAAAATTGAGAGCTCTTAACCTGATGTCCCCCTGCCAGAAATGCACCCACTAACGAGAAAGACTTACAAACACCTGCAGTTCCTATCTTCTTGTTCAGGAGGAGTGTGTGTATATGCTCATGTGTACTGGGGGTAGGATTAGGGAGAATGCGGATATGGAGATATAGAGAATTTTTAGATTTGATACAAAGATATACGGTCCTTACTCCAGCTTCCTGCTTGCTTAAAAGGAATTAAGCATTAAAAAAAAGTATATGCCATATTAGTTTATAAATGTTTTTAATCAAAAAGTATAAGCATACAATAAAAATCTGAAAACTAAGATTATGGTGTTTTCTTCCCTCTTTTCCTCTGAGCATTATTATTTCATTTCCTCTTGGTCTATTTCCCATGCATTTGTTTGCAGTGCTTTAACCACAGTGTATGTATTAATTTGCATGTTCCTTTCTCACTAATAAGTATTTTTTGTGTTGCTAAATCTTTTTCATTACCACTCATTTCAATCTCTGTAAAGCACTGTAAGACTGAATATAAACATTTTATGAAATCATCATCCTACTATCGGAGAACTTAATGGTTTTCAGTTTTTTATTATAAATACTGCCTGATGGTCAACATAGTGCATAATTCCTTTCCCACATTTTGTTTCTTTTTTTCTTTGGAAAGGATTTACATAATTACTTGTAAAAGGATATGAGTATTTGCATGGTTAAATACATTTTCTGGGGGCCTATTTCTTGAGACGATGTAGATGTGTAGGTTTTATCAATGCATCCTAAATTCCCACTTTCCAGTCCCCAGGTCCTACCACCAATACTCCTTCCGAAAGATGTAGAACATCACTGCTGATGCAGAAGTTGACTAAATCTCAGTAACCCCTAAAGGCAGTGTAATTCCAGCAGAGGTCTGAATCATCCTGCTTGTTAAATCAAACCAAAGTTTAAATTACAGCTAAAGCCAAATATATTCTGATCTTTATTTCCCTTGTTTCCAGATGTAGAGAGTAAAAATGTACCTTCTAGATGAGACTGGCAGTGGCAGAGTAGCTCAGCATAGTTTTGGTGTTAAGGAGGGTATGGGAATTGCAAGCAGCTCACCTGTTTCTAGAGCAGTGAGGGAGAGGCCCAGAACTGAATCAGAAGGATGCACGAAAAATGGCTTAAATATTAAGCAGCTACGTCCTGTCATTCTGGTCTGAGTGGGTGAAGAAAATACATAAATAAAAATTAAATGAAAGAAAAGGGGTAAAAATAAAATCATACAAAGCACATGAAGATGAAACTCTGCATACAAACACAATGATACATCTTTGGGTGAAATCCATAGCCAGTTTTTGGCAATACCCACCTGACTCACTCACTGAATTGCAAAGTGAGAGAATATAAAATCAGAGTTGACAATGAGGTCTTATTTCCCTCTTTAGAGGTTTTAACTGAATAATAAATCATACAGATCCAGCATCATGGACCTCTTAGGATTCAGTACCATTCTCTTTGTTGGTGCCTACAAACAATAATTCCTACTATGTGATACACGTAGAAAGCAAACCTCCCTCCCTATTGCTGCCACCTCCCGGCCCAATTAAGCAGATCAGTAAGAATAGAGAAGGTTTGCTTACTCTAGTCAGCGAGAACAGAGCTGGCTATGCATCTGAAAAATCTCCAGGTGTTAGTTCTCTCTTCATGTAGCTGTCAATTTTTTTTTTTTTTTTTTTTTGCCTCTCACTGTTGTGGTCTCTCCCGTTGTGGAGCACAGGCTCCGGACGCGCAGGCTCAGCAGCCATGGCTCACGGGCGCAGCCGCTCCGCGGCATGTGGGATCTTCCCGGACCGGGGCACGAACCCATGTCCCCTGCATCGGCAGGCGGACTCTCAACCACTGCGCCACCAGGGAAGCACCCAAATTATTTTTTAAGATACAATTTTCTCAGATATTACATGTAATACATGGGTATCTGCCTGTTAAAAATTCCAGCACTCTGATACGTAGAGAACAATAAATTATACTTTTTGCTTCCCTCCAGTCACCTCAACTGTCTCAGAATTAATTTCATTAACATAATTAGTCATAGAAGCATACAATGTCTCTCACTCCTTACTTTTCACGTACATTTAGATATATTTATGTATTATATACAAACACACATACATATATAGTTTAGTTTTAAAAATTAATAATATTTTACTATACACATTATAGACATTGTTTTGTGACTTAATAATATGTTTTGGAAATTTTCTCTGTCATTATAATATATATATATATACATATATATGGATACCTCATTCTATTTAAATGCTACATTGCATTCCATTTGCAGTTGTACAATGATTTACTCAATACTTCATTATTGAAGAACACTTGATTAATTTCCAGATTTTAACTTTACAAAGCAATGCTACAGTACAGTATCTGTGTATGTGTGTGTGTGTGCGTGTGTGTGTGTGTATTTATTTGTGAAAGTATCAGGATAGACTTCAAGAAGTAAAATTGCTGTGTCAGTTAGGCTTGAACATTTAAAATTTTATTAAACCTTGTGTAGTTGTTCTTTCACAGTTTAAAAGAATGCCATTTTTTCCTACATACTTGCCAATATTAAAGATACGTTTGCTAAATTAGAGTGGAAAAATGCTGCCTCTTGTCATTTTTCATATATCCTTAATTATTAGTGAAATTGAGTTTTTTGAGTGTTTCTTGCCTGAATTGTAGTTCTATTTTTGTGAATTTCCTATTCATATTTTCCCATTTCTTTCTTCATGATTATTTGTCCTTTTAAATTGATTTATATATATTTATATAAAATTCATATGTATATAAAAGACTTTTCTCTTTGGCCAAAAGCATTTACTTAAGATTTTTTGTTGACTGTGATATACTAGAAAGAAGGTGAAAGGAATGGGGATTGAGGAGAGAAACATAAATTATATTGTTCTCTTATAGCATTGTTCTACAGAGATAGCTATTCTTGTTGTTTAGCAAAATAGCACTTTGTAAGATCTTAGAAAGATTATGAAACATAAGTTTTAAGGATTAAATGAGTATGTGTATAAAACCACTGGCTTTCAGTATGTTTCCCACTCACGTCTATGTTTTAGTTTATATTTTCATCCAGCATTTAAATGCAGGTTTCTAACTGAATCCAGTGGATATCGTTTATGCTAGACAAGTGATAAGGTATTACGTTTTAAAATTTGGTTCGTGGCATATTTACCCATCATTACATTTCTCTTGCTTACAGAACAGATCTTTATTCCTCATCAAGAATAGATAGGTATAAATGGTAAAACTTACAATTTCCTAAATTTAAACTACTACTATAACCTGATATCCAGTTCCAGAATGAATCTTATTGATTAAATTCCTATCAATATACAGATGTTTGAAATAAAACCAAATACCTTTCTCACCTGCACTTTTCACTCACTTACTTTTTTTAAAAATAAAAAAAAAATTTTGTCTGCGTTGGGTCTTCATTGCTGCACTCAGGCGTTCTCTAGTTGCGGCAAGTGAGGGCTACTCTTCGTTGTGGTGTGCGGGCTTCTCATTGCAGTGGCTTCTCTTGTTGCAGAGCACGGGCTCTAGGCGTGCGGGCTTCCGTAGTTGTTGCACGCGGGCTCAGTAGTTGTGGCTCACGGGCTCAGTAGTTGTGTCTCGCGGGCTTTAGGGTGCAGGCTCAGTAGTTGTGGCACACAGGCTTAGTTGCTCTGCAGCATGTGGGATCTTCCCGGACCAGGGATTGAACCCGTGTCCCCTGCATTGGCAGGCGGATACTTAACCACTGCACCACCAGGGAAGTCCTCACTCACTTTCTTTACCATGGAATGAAATATATTAATTCAGAATTCAAATGCATTGACCTCATTTTATTGTGTTTTGTTACTGTGCTTTGCAGATGTTGTATTGTGTACATATTGAAGGTTTGTGGCAATCCTGAGCAACTCTATCAGCACCATTTTTTCAACAGCATTTGCTCACTTCATGTCTCTGGGTCACATTTTGGTAATTCTCACAACATTTCAAACTTTTTAACTATTATTATATTTGTTATGGTGATCTGTGATCAGTAATATTTGAGGTTACTATTGTAATTGTTTTGGGGTGCCAAATTCAAAAATTTCAACATTTCAAGATAGATTTAGTAGATTATTTCCCTAGGCTCTTTTTTCACCTTATACTCGTGCTCATTGCAGAAATTTCCCCAGTGTACTGTAAATATTTCTATACATGTCTCTCCACTGTTTTGTTAGTATGGTGATAGCAGGATCGTTATTTTCTCCATGTCTTTAATGCCTAAAATAATTCATAAAATGTAGGAGGTTTACCCAAGAAACATTGGTTTTGTATATTTGTGGATGGAATACCTGCCATTGCTCACCAAATTAAATTAAATACACACCTTTGACTTGGTCCTGACCTATCTTTCGTGGTTCATCTTCAGTTCCTTCAACTCTCCAAATTGCCCGTGTGTTACAGATCACCATGCCTTTGGTAATTCTGTTTCTTCCATCATAAATGGCCTAATTCCTTTCTGCTTCCTTGTCCCACGTTGTCATTGTCCTAAAAGGCCTGTACAGTATAATGAAGGAGAATGGATTTTGGAGTTCTGCTTTGGATTTCAATCTAACTTCTGTTCTTTTCTAGTCCCATGAGTTTGGTAAAGTCACTCCCAGTTTTACAGTTGAAATGTAAAATGTTACCATCCTATTTCTCTCACAGAGTTACAGTGAAAATAAATCTGAGGTAATCATATGAAACTATGTTTCATAAATTGTATGCTAGAATGCAAATTTCTGGTCCATCTTTCTACATTTCCCTTTAAAGTTTCCTTCTTGGATCTCTCCTATTCACTTCTCTCCCTCATACTTTTCTATAATGAATGGAATGAGAAGTACAAAGTATTATCTTCAAATATAGGAACTTAGTTATGTACTACAGTTATTTGTGATTATTTTAGGACCAAGAGAATGTCCTGTTCATTTTTGAATACCTACAGCCTCTTTAAAAATAGTTTGCATAAAAATTAATGATGATTGGGACTTCCCTGGCAGTCCAGTGGTTAAGACTGCCTTCCAGTGCAGGGGGGTAAGGGTTCGATCACTTGTCGGGGAGCTAAGATCTCATATGCCTCACAGACAAAAAACCAAAACATAAACAGAAGCAATATTGTAACAAATTCAATAAAGACTTTAAAAATGGTCCACGTCAAAAAATCTTAAAAAAAAAATTAATGATGACTGGAGGGATAAGAGAAGATAATGGCTAGTGTAGCTCTGACTTTAGAATCGACAGTGTTCCTTCTATAGCAAAAAAAAAGAGGGAAAAAAGACTCCTTTGCTCTTATAAGTCTCATAAATTTAATTGTGATGATTCTTGATTATTTTGGAGGAATAATTTAAAAAGTAATAGAACAGTGCTTTGCTCCTCATGGAAAAACTGAATGATTATTCTGATGAGACCACAAACCACTGTTTTGTTTCTCTCCTTCCTTTTTTTAAAAGCCAGGATAGGAGTGGTTTACTTATTTCAAGAGTTTAAGTCTTAAGTCGTGTTTTGTTTGAAAGAAGTATTTTATTTTTATTTGAGTTCATGGAAATTTTGAAATTGCAGGTAATTTCTATTGATTTACATAAAAATAAGGAATGTTTCTCTCAGGAGTTACATAGACAGCTGTCTCCTGGATATCATCCTGCAGGTTGGTAGGTACTAGTTTCTCACTTGATTGTTGAGTCACTCCCAGAATCATGTAATTTGTCTCCTCTGCATAGAACAATAGCTTGCCCATCTCAGATACCTGGACAGGTGAGCTGTTGATCTCACCTTCTTCAGGCTTTCTAAGACTCCCTTTTACGCCTTTACCTCTGAAATGAATAGCCCTACTACCATGCAATCTATAATCATATAAATGTAATTGTGGCAAATGTAAATCCAAAGTTGTGCAATTAAAATATGAATAAAGTCTGATTTTATGAAGGTAATACAAAATTATGTAAATGCCCCAAATTGAATTTTTTTTTTCCAGAGTCACAGAATTCCAAAGTTGGCAGGCAGCATCGGTTGTGTTGACATTGTGACTGCTACATGACAGTGCCACTTTAGCTGGTGAACAGAGAGATCTGCCATCATTTGACAGGATTAGTTTCACAAATGCATATTTCAAGTTAAATGCGGCCTTCAGGATTCCATCCCTCAAATAAAATGCAACGATTCTGCATGCAAATGATAAAAAAAAAGGCTACACAGAAGTTGTGCATGATTGGTAATCTGTAATAAACAAGACATTTATATGGATGGATAAGAAAAAAGGGTGGAAGAAAAGTCAGAATCCAGGAATAGATCGTAGTAGGGGGGAATGAAAGAAGCCAGAATGAAGACATTCAGAACAGAGTGAACAAGGGATAGATATTTGATGCAGAGCAATGCTGAGTGCAGGGGGAGGGACGTGGGAGCACAGAGGGGGCTCTAGGTGCCCAAGAGGGCCTAACATTCAGGACAATATTAACCTTCCAACCATCCCATTTGGTCCATTTAGCTCTCAGATGGAACCAGGAAAGGCTAGAAAGGGCAAGAACAGAGACTCTGCTCAGAGCTTCAGCTCAGCAGCTGCCCTCCTGTCACCATCAGCACAACCTGGGGACAAAGATATTCAACTGGTTCCTGTCTATACTTGAATCTTCCTCCTGTATTAACTGAGTGAGGCTCTTCCCTGGCTCTGGTCTTGGCTTCTATTTCCTCCTTTGTTGTCCCTGGGATCTCTTTCATTCTGTCTTGGATAAATATGTGGGTTTATTCATTCCACATAAATAGTAATGCTAGCTACCACTGGGTGAGTACTTTGCGTCAGGCTTTGCCTCATGTACTTTATCCAGTGATACATGATACTTATCTCCTCCCCCAAAGGAGTACTGTCCTTAATACATTTCACTTTTTATACAACACGGAACATGGATGTCCAGTTTTGCAATATGAACATAATTTCAGGGGGAGTAACACCTATTAATTAAGAGCTTATGAGCAGGGTACTGTCAGGCAATGACTTCCATCCTCCCACAATGCTTTTGTGCTAAATGTTCGTTTGGTGTCTAGATCCCTACTCGTTGTGTTCTTGTATCCCAAGGTCTTGCATGCAAATTTAGTGCTTAATCTAAAAAAATACTGTGATTTTATGCAAAAACAGCTCCCCAGCACTTTGTGTAACTCCTTTTACACAATTTCTGGACAACCGTGAAATGGCAAGCACCGGTATTGCAGCTGCTCTAAGTTCCTAGTTGTTTAAGGAGGTTTATACATTTTATTAGTGTAATAATAGGTTTTATAGTTAACTGAATGTATAATTACAAGTGCATATTACCAGTTTGATGTTTGGGCTTAGATTTGTATCGATTGAAACACTGCAGTTTTAAAATTAATTACAAAGAGAGTTAATGGTCATTTAAGTTTTCCCACAGGAGGGAAAGTATCGGAATAAAGTATGCTTGGGTAGTGGGGGAAGATACATAATATGATAAGTGCTTTAGGAGAGGTGTGATGGGGACAGGATTTATTAACATGCCACTGATCCCTTGAAGAATTCCTGTCAGCAGTAGAAACATAAACAAATACCAGAAAACCAGCAAGATAAAATATGGGTAAAGATAAAATGTGGTGGACAAAGAGAGAGCATAAGTCATGTGGTCTGGGTACTGGGTTTTCTTCTTTCTTTTTAATTGGGGAATTGAACAAGTGACCCTGCCGTAGCTTTGGGGAATGAGAGAGACTGAGGTTGTACAGGACAGAGGCTTTAGAGAATTGTGGGTCATTAATTGGATCTGCTTTCAATGTTCTTCACAAGTCACAAATAAAAAATGGAGTTTGTTTTTAATTACTTTGGGTTGCTGGGCTGTTATTTATTTTTATTTTTATTTTTTTTTTGGTACGCGGGCCTCTCACTGTTGTGGCCTCTCCCGTTGCGGAGCACAGGCTCCGGACGCACAGGCTCAGCGGCCATGGCTCACGGGCCCAGCCGCTCCGCGGCATGTGGGATCTTCCCGGACCAGGGCACGAACCTGCGTCCCCTGTATTGGCAGGCGGACTCTCAACCACTGCACCACCAGGGAAGCCCTGTTTTTTCTTTTTAAATGACACTCCATGGAGAGACTAAATAATGTGGGACCTGGGAAGTGTTCAGGATGGACAGATACACAGTGTGATAGGAGAGCAGACATCGGAGGTACCAAATCAGACTGAAGTGGGAGGAGGGCAGACAGGGATTCTGAAGGAAGCGGAGGCATTTGAAAGAAGGAACTATCGACCTGAATCCTGAAGAAGGAGCAGGGTGTTTCCTTTGATGGCCTCTGCCCGACCTTCTACTTGAAAGATCCTAAAATGCAGTAGAAGAAGAAGGCCTCTGGCCCCAGTTTGCCTGGATTCTCATCCCTATGGCCTTTGCTAATTGATTTCTCTGGGCTTAATTTCCTCCTCTGAAAAATGGGAGCAAATGGAATTACCTATCTTACAAGGTTATTGTAAAAGTTATTATATTAACATGTACCTGACACAAAGCAGCGTAGTATAAATGTGAACGATCGTTCTTTCAGCACGCAGCAAAGCAAAAGGGAATAAAACATATGCAGGGCAACAGCAGGCAGTTTTGAATAACTGAAATTCAGAGTGTGGGCAGGAGTTGAGGCTGAGGGACAGAAAGGGACAAAAGAATTCGGCTTTTATCCTAAATGCAATGGGAACAATTGAAGGGTTTTGATGGCTATCAAAGAGGCTTGTGCAAGTTTCCTGATGGGAGGGACTGGTGGCGGGTAGAGCTGGGTGTTGCCAAGGAGTACTACCCAGAACTTCTGCTGCCAATGTCCCTGTCCTCATGGTGAGACACAGCCACCCGCTGCGTCTGCAGGAGACCCTCCAACACTAGCAGGTAGGTCTGGTTCAGTCTCCCCTGGGTTCACTGCTCCTTCCCCTGTGTCCCGATGTGCACACTACTTTGTGAGTGCCCTCCAAGAGTGGAGTCTCTGTTTCCCCCAGTCCTGTCGAAGTGTTGCAATCAAATCCCGCTAGCCTTCATAGTCTGATTCTCTAGGAACTCCTCCTCCTGTTGCCAGACCCCCAGGTTGGGAAGCCTGATGTGGGGCTCAGAACCTTCACTCCAGTGGGTGGACTAATGTGGTATAAGTGTCCTCCAGTGTGTGAGTCACCCACCCAGCAGTTATGGGATTTGATTTGATTGTGATTGCGCCCCTTCCACTGTCTCCTTGTGGCTTCTCCTTTGTCTTTGGACGTGGGGTATCTTTTTTGGTGAGTCCCAGAGTCTTCCTGTTGATGATTGTTCAGCAGTTAGTCGTGATTCCAGTGCTCTCACAAGAGGGAATGAGAGCACATCCTTCTACCCCGCCATTTGAACCAGTCTTTATGCTTTACTTCTAATGGAGGTGGTATTGCTGGGTAAGAAAAGATGCTGAAGGAGGCTAATGCTGCCAGGGAACCTGGCTGTTGGGCCCTGCAATCACTGTGCTCAGGCTGGGCATGAAGTTGCTTATTGGGTTAAAAGAGCAGGCAGCTAGTACTTAAAGTAGCCAAGGTTTGGGCTGAGTGTTTTTTGTTTTGTTTCGTTGCCTTTTAAATTTTTTAATGAACTTCGTTTTTTAGAATAGTTTTAGATTTACAGAAAAACTGACACGATGGCATGGAGAGTCCCCACAGACCTGTACCCAGTTTCCCCTATTAGTAACATCTTACATTAGTATAGTATGTTCGTTATGATTAATGAACCAATATTGATACATCATCATTAACTAAAGCCCGCAGTTGACTCATATTTCCTTAGTTTTTACCTAACGTCCTTTTTCCATTGCAGGATCTCATCCAAGAAACTACATTACATATAACTGTCATGTCTCCTTAGACTCCTTTTGGCTGTGGCAGTTTCTCAGGCTTTCCTTGTTTTTAGCGACCTTGCCAGTTTTGAGGGGTACTAGGCAGATATTCTGCAGATGTCCCTCTATTTGTCTCCTGTTTTTCTTGTGATTAGACCAGGTTATAGGGAGGAAGACCAAAGAGGTGAAGTGTCAGTTTCCTTGTATCATATCAAGGACTCATAGTATCAATGGATTGCCTTGTACAGTCATTTTGTTTCTTGGACTTTTTTTTTTTTTTTTAACATTTTTATTGGCGTATAATTGCTTTACAGTGGTGTTGTTAGTTTCTGCTGTATAACAAAGTGAATCAGCTATACATATACATACATCCCCATATCTCCTCCCTCTTGCATCTCCCTCCCACCCTCCCTATCCCACCCACTAGATGGTCACAAAGCATGGAGCTGATCTCCCTGTGTTATGTGGCTGTTTCCCACTAGCTATCTATTTTGCATTTGGTAGTGTATATAAGTCCATGCCACTCTCTCACTTTGTCTCATCTTCCCCTTCCGCCTCCCCATGTCCTCAATTCCATTCTCTACGTCTGCATTTTTATTCCTGTCCTGCCCCTAGGTTTTTCAGAACCTTTTTTTTTTTTTAGATTCCATATACATGTGTTAGCATACAGTATTTGTTTTTCTCTTTCTGACTTACTTCACTCTGTATGACAGACTCTATGTCCATCCACCTCACTACAAATAACTCAATTTCATTTCTTTTTATGGCTGAGTAATATTCCATTGTATATATGTGCCACATCTTCTTTATCCATTCATCTGTCAATGGACACTTAGGTTGCTTCCATGTCCTGGTTATTGTAAATAGAGCTGCAATGAATATTGTGGTACATGACTCTTTTTGAATTATGGTTTTCTCAAGGTATATGCCCAGTAGTGGGATTGCTGGGTCATATGGTAGTTCTATTTTTAGTTTTTTAAGGAACATCCATAGTGTTCTCCATAGTGGCTGTATCAATTTACATTCCCACCAACAGTGCAAGTGGATTCTCTTTTCTTTACACCTTCTCCAGCATTTACTGTTTGTAGATTTTTTGATGATGGGCATTCTGGCTGGTGTGAGGTGATACCTCATTGTAGTTTTGATTTGCATTTCTCTAATGATTAGTGATGTTGAGCATCCTTTCATGTGTTTGTTGGCAATCTGTATATCTTCTTTGGAGAAATGTCTATTTAGGTCTTCTGCCCAGTTTTGGATTGGGTTGTTTGTTTTTTTGATATTGAGCTGTATGAGCTGCTTGTAAATTTTGGAGATTAATCATTTGTGCATTGATTCATTTGCAAATACTTTCTCCCATTCTGAGGGTTGTCTTTTCATCTTGTTTATGGTTCCCTTTGCTGTGCAAAAGCTTTGAAGTTTCATTAGGTCCCATTTGTTTATTTTTTTTTAATTTCCATTTCTCTAGGAGGTGGGTCAAAAAGTTTCTTTCTGGGATTTATGTCATAGAGTGTTTTCTATGACATTTCTTATGTTTTCTATTTTTGTGTATGGTGTTAGGGAGTGTTCTAATTTCATTCTTTTACATGTAGCTGTCCAGTTTTCCCAGCACCACTTATTGAAGAGGCTGTCTTTTCTCCACTGTATATTCTTGCCTCCTTTATTAAAAATAAGGTGACCATATGTGTGTGGGTTTATCTTTGGGCTTTCTATCCTGTTCCATTGATTACTTCCTCTTTTGGGGGCCAATCTGTATGATACTCCAGCAAGAGAGTGGATAAAATTGTGCCCCAAACTATAAATTAAATGAGAATTATCCAAACTCTGTGCTGTGAGACAGTGGAGTGCTTTGTGAGGTTAACGGTGTTGAGATGAGGTGTGTTTCTTCTTGTAAATTTCACTGGGTTATACACTATTAATTTTCAGGGATAGCAGATATAGACACAACTTTCTAAAAGTTTATTGATTATGGAGAACACCTCTTGGCATGCCCCAGGATACCAATATTCTACTGAATATAGCTTGGGATATACGGCATCAAATCATAGTCTTAGAAGGTAATTCCAGCTCATTCCTCTGTCTCTTGAATGGGTATGTATAAACAATTTCAGAATTAGATGTTCAATTGTCTCATCTAGAGAAAATTCCTTATAAATCATCTTATTATCTTAGTTTCTTTAGAGTTAGAACACCTCTGTCAGGTGGACTCCCTCATGCAAAGGAAGTTGCTTCCCTAATCCATGTAATTAACAAAAGCCAAATGCACATCTGCCTATCTTTTCCAAAGGCCAGCCATGGGGCCTAGAGTTTCCAAATATTTATTTTATGTTTTTCTTAGGGGATTATTTCTTGAAGTCTCTGTTAAAATGGAGCCAAGACTTAGATCAGCCATAAATCCCAGGGACTGGATTTATCGGAGACCTTTAGAACTTAGATGGTAAACACGGAATCCTAAGAAGAAGGACATAAAGACGTAGGACAAGGCACAGTTCCCAAGAAAGCAGAGTTAGTGAAGTGGATTCCAAAGCATGATCCTAACTTTTCCAAAAGGCTCTGTTGGGCTGCAAGCCTCATAGTTGCCCAGCCTCAAGATCAAAGAAAGAACCCGGAGACAGCAACAGAGATATCAATGGTTTATTGGATAGGGGGATCTTACATGTCTGAAGCAAAAGGGCCTGGAGTGACACCCCACTGTGTACAGAAGATGGCAGACAGGACGTGGCAGCCATCTTCACTACTCAGAGGAGGAGGAGGCTGCCATTTATAGGGGCGTTGACATCAGAGTGACTCATCAGTTACCAGGGAAACCAGCTGCAGGGGCAGGGAGCAAACACGTGGGTAGTTACTGATTAAGAGAATTGGATAGTCATGTGAGTGAAGTAGGGACTGGTCAAGCAGGGGATATACAGAGAGCAAGAGAATAGCCATCTTGAATGGCCTGACCACAGAGGCTCCTTTCAGGCAGTGGGTCTTTGTGGGATGATGGTAGAGGCCTTCCAAAATGGAAAAGAAACAGCGGATGAAGAAGAGAATGGAGTCCTTAAATAACTTCCTCTGTGAACAATCTTGCCCCCAAAGATTTATCAAGACTTCCTGAATCCCCAAGGATAACAAGCATCTAAAACACCACCAACAGCCACACCGAATCCACCGAAACTCTTCAGGCACACTTAGGTGGAGAAAAGGTGGCTAAGACACGATTTCTTTGTGGATTGTATCTTTCTTGATGTCTGGCCAAATTTGCAGCTTCATATAATTTACACTCATGATTTCGTGAAGCTCAGGATTTAAAATCTTTCGATTCTACGATTTTTGACAGGTTTGCTCTGTCATCCTCCTTCATGTTTCCCTTTGTATGTTCAGCTCCAACAGGTGCAGATTTGCCAAAATGAATGTTAATTGCCTATTTACTGTCTCCCGGCTTGTTCAATTTACTCACAGATCATTTCCTATTCAGAGACCTGCAGCAGTTTGTCTCTCATTTACTTCCTTAATCGGTTCAGGTCCTAGGAAAACCACATTTATAAAAACGTACCCTTCTAAAACCTCACTTTCCTCCACAAAACCCCTCCTGCTCTCAGAGCTGAGCTAGTCCTGTTGAAAAGCAGACAGCAAGAAACCAAAGGAATTAAAACATCCCTGGGCTGAATATCCCTTAGAGCCAGTCATCAAGAAACAAAGAACCAATAACTCTGCAGATACATTTTTCAACAAGCTTAATTCGACCTTCTTAATTTCTCATCCATTCAAGGGTTTTCCTGGAGTTCATCCCTTCCACTTAGTAGCTCAGTAGTACGTTTCGGTTTCATCTCACTGATTTCATCACCCTAAATCATTCATTCCATTTATTCTGATGGCGAAGCCAAGGAAGGAAGACGAGCAGAAAGCAAATACTGTGGCTTATCATGAGAGACTGCTTAACGGGTCTCGATCGGGGATGAGATGAAAAGTATTCTTGGGTTTATGGGGGTACTTAGAATATATGTTCCCAGGTCACTAAACTATGTGTTTGCAGTTGAAAACTCATACTTGGTTTAAGATTTCAATTTCCCCTTTTAGATATAAAATGCATATATATATATATATATATATATATATATGAATACATATATATTTTTTTCCTCATTAGCTGTATTGAACTATTAATAGGAGTCAGAGAAAAAAGAATTTGTCAACATCTATAGTATTAGTGAATATATGCCCAACCTAGGAAAGGGGAGTTGGGGAAAGGTACTATAGTTCTGAGATTTCCTATTTGCAAATATAAAAGCTCTATGCACAGAGGTGATGTGTGCCTGGATTTTGGCATCATGATGCCTTTATATCAGGCATAATCAGTATGCTGTTCACACATGCAAGCCTCAGCATTGGGTAAGACTAGATAAAGGCCATTATCACGTAATCTGATTTGATTGGACCAGTATACCTGGATCTGCATTGACCTAGATCAGAGAAAGCTACAGCTTAAGTGATAAGCACAAAGGCATGGCTTACAGTTGGCTGTTCAGTATGGTAGCTGCTAGCCATGTGTGGCTATTTAAATTTAATTGTCAACTGATTAAACTTAAATACAATTAAAAATTTAGTTCCTGAATCACACTAGCCTCATTTAAAGTGCTCAGTAGTCGTATGTGGTTAGTAGCTACTATATTGGGCAGGACACATGTAGACTAATCCCCTCATTTCAGAAAATCTTTTGAAGGACACTAGGGGAGTACCATTGTTTTATGGATATTCAGAGCACTTAAGGTAGCTCTGCCCGCCCCCCCAGAATATTCTAGTCTTTATGTCCTCGAAGCAGCCATATCAGAAGAAATAACTGACTTCAACTAGATAGGAACTTCCCTTCTTACCATCTGAAGGAGCATTGCATTGAGGTCTTTGTGGGCGGGGTCAGGAGTGGGGAGATTTTATTTCCAAATATGGAAGGACTAGGTAACAAAGGAATTTTCTAGTGCAAGAATATATCTCCTCCTCAGAGACTTTATTTTTTCTCATGGGAAGGCTGAAACAAGTACATATTGATGTCCTTTTCTCCATTTATTAGAAATCATCTTACTCTGTAGTTTAGTGAGACACCCACCTCTGCCATAGTGTGTTTTGCACTTGTGATTTACAGATGTAAATATGATCTTGTTTCTTATCTTCACCTTATTTCTTAATCTAACTACACACCCTCCAGGTTGTTCTACCTCCTCTTTTTCCAAGAGTTGTCTTTTAGGAATTCTTTCTAAACCTTCTGATTTCCTACCCACTTATTTGTTTCCTATCATTCTACCTACATGTATGTGTCTGGCTTCAGGACTGGCCATTTTGCTTGAAAACAAAGCAAAACAAAACAATTTCAGCTGCTTGAAAGAGGCCATCACTATTTCCATGAACACGATCCTTGTTCTCAGTCCCTCATCTCTTCCAAGAGTTTGATTTGATGTGCTCTCTTCCTTTGAGGGCTACAGATCACTTAGGTGAGACTATTTATGTGAGTTTAATAATAAATGGTTAAAAAGTAACTTTAAAGTGAAAATGTGGGGAAAATAGAGTAAACAATTTTTATAGGTGTAATAATTTCAATAGTGTTTAAAAGAAAAGGCATAGAAAAGTTTGAAAACAATAGGCCACATTAACAATGGCTATCACTGTGTGGAAGAAATATGGACATGTAAATCTTCTTTATACCATTTTGCATTAAAAAACACTTTCTTATAAGAAAACCATTTGAAACAGCATCTATATGGCTACGATTGTGCTGTAAGAATTATTTTCATTTCTTTGTTCCCTTCTAACCTGTACCAACATATTTGTATAATTATATTTGTGGTCTGCATGCAATTTTGTTTTTCTGTTTCTCTTAAAGAAATGGATAAATACATTTCAAGTAAGAAAACATGAATTGTATGTCAAAAAAAGAAAAGACATAAATCTAGCTCTGGAGACCTTGATGTCTAGAGAGGAAAATAATAAACAAGCTGTATCTTGATAAATGTAGAATAGAGGCACAAAGTTCCATAAAAACATAGAAGAGAACAAAACTGGACAAGACAGAAAAGGTTTTATTTAAAAAAAAAAAAAAGACATTCAGATTGGCTCGAGATTCCACATCACTATACTGATTAATTTTTTAACAGCTTCATTATATTTCAATCAAATGACATGTCAGATTTTACTTAACCTAATTGTCTAATTATAAGTATAATAATGTCAATGTCTTAGTTACTTTCAAGCTTTCACTACCTTAGGTAGTGTTACTACGGTCAACCTTAATTCAAAAATCCTACCTCTAGGAATTTAGCTAAAAGAAATTGTTTTAAAAAATTGAGATAAAAACCTGCAGTATTACACTGGTTACCTGTAATTTATAAACATTTTCTTGACTGTCATTATATGTTACCAAATTATTATTATTATTACCTTAATTATGATTATACAAATTTATAAATTTTGCACTTACTTTGGTCCTTGCTTCATCCTTTAATATTTTTGTCCTTTGGTCTTTTTTGGCCTTGGTTTCTTCTTCTTTCCCATTTTTCTGATCCACCATATGTCCGTACTAAACATTCTTGGTACATGCTTTGGCTCAAAAATCAGATATTGAATCATCAGTTGTTACCCGGACTTCTAAGTGAGCAATTCTGAGTAGCCCATATAGTGACTAAGAGATCAACTTAGTCTTGGCTTGAGTTATATTTTAATTCAAAGGAAACTAGTTTATATGTATATATATAATATATATGTATTTACTACTTCTGTGTGGTGAAAGCCATCATAAAGAATCAAGTGAATCATTAAAAATATGGACAAATGAAGCAAGCAGTAATATTCACAGTATATAAGTACTCAAGAACATTTACATAAAAATGACAACTCTAGATAAAAATGTACACTAACCATAGAAATGTTTCATAGAAGTACAATTGAATCATAAACATATGAAGGAATCTTGTACGAAATCAGACAAATGCATGTCAAAACAGTGAGATACCATTTTCTTTTCCCAAGAGAAAGACAAAAGTTAGAAACGATTGCTATACACTGTAAGCAAGAGTGTGGAAAA
The DNA here is from genome assembly GCF_949987515.2 of Delphinus delphis. Classification (NCBI taxonomy): domain Eukaryota; kingdom Metazoa; phylum Chordata; class Mammalia; order Artiodactyla; family Delphinidae; genus Delphinus; species Delphinus delphis. The sequence goes on along the minus strand of NC_082703.1, from coordinate 9,333,800 downwards.
AAGACACTTGACACAGTGTCGGTGGACAGAAACAGCTCTTTAGAAGGCAATTTGGTAGCAACTCTGAGCATTTTAAATGCACATACTTCATCAGGCAGTTTAGGCTGATTTATGCTCTTGTGTTCAAGAACAACACAACTGCAGTCATTTACAACCACAAAGGCTTATTATTTTTTTTTTGGTCTTCCTACATATCCATCATGGGTCAGCAGGCACCCAGGCTGGTGGAACAGTCTCTATATGGGGCATCTTGTGGCAGCGGGAAAGAAAACAAGCGCATGCTAGTTTCTAAAGTGCCTGCCCAAATCCCTTCTGCCGACACTTTATTGGCCGTAGCAAGTCACATGACCAAGTCTGTTGTCTATGGAACAGGGAATCATAATCTCCTGTGAGTGAGACAGTCTGCAGAGGGGAGGGGGAGGAGGGGGGGCAAGTGTTCTGAATAACAACACATTTCTCATGTATATCTTTATCTTCTCACCAAGCAGTTCCTCTCTGAAATCAGCTATTCCACAAAACCATCTGGACAAATGCTCAAAGATAGATAACCAAGGGTGTGTATTGAAACCTTATGCATAACAGTATAAAGGGGAGACAAACTGGTATTCTAGGCAACTACCATAAAGAATGGAGTAGCGCTGCATGTACTAATAATGTACTTACATGGAAGGATGCATAGGTTATACTCAGTTAAAAAAATGTAAGTTAAGAGACAGTGTACTCATTTCCTATTGCTGCTGTGACAAATTACCACAAATTTTCATGGCTAAAAACCACACACATTCATTTTCTTACAGTTCCGGAGGTCAGAGGTCTAGAATCAAGGTGTCAGCAGAACGGTTTGCCTTCTTCAGGGAACACTCAATCAATTTCCTTGTCTTCCTCCGTATCTGAAAGCTGCCTGCACTCCTTGGTTTGTGTCCCCTTCCTGGAGTCACTCCAACCTCCTGCTTCTGTCATAACATTTCCTACCTCTAACTCTGATCCTCTTGCCTCCCTCTTCTAAGGACCCTTGTGATTATATGGGCTCACCCAGGTAATCCAGGGTAATCTCTCAATCTCAAGATCCATAACTTAATCACACCTGCACAGATCTTTTTGCCATGTAAGTGAATATATTCATACGATTCAGTGATTAGAATGTGGACATCTTTGGGGTCCTTATTCAACCCATCACAAATAGTACTGATACAATAGAAGTCAATATTTAGGCACACAAACATATAGACACACATGCACGTGTACATACAATATATGTATGGATAATGAAAAGAAAGTCTGGAGGAAAATGTGACAAATTATTGACATAGTTATCCCTAGGGGCGGGAGTAGAAATAGGGTAGGAGGTGGGAAAAATTGTACTTTTTACTTTGTACGTTTCTGTACTATACTATTCTGTACTATTTAATATTTTAGAGGAAATCCATGAAATAAAACATGTAATTAACATGTAATTAAATATGTTAAAATGTGTTTACTAGTATTGATCTAAATAGACCAATGGAACACTTCTTATGAATTTCATATTTTACGTTTTCACTGAAAGCTCTGCTTATATTTTAGTGTTAATAGAAAGAATTAATTATAGTTATATGAGCTAATACAATACCTTGGACACCTCTGTCTTCTGAATCATAGTTTGGGCATTTTAAACTTAGAGAAGGTTTAAGGAACTTAGGTATATTATTATTTTAATTTATTTACTTACTGTTATTTTGTGAGACATCCTCTGTCTAAATCAAATGGTAGGAATCCTCTCCCTAGAAAATTACACCTCAAACTTTACATGATTATCATCTAATTTTAGGAGTTCAAGTTGCCCATTGATTCCAGTTTTCAAACCTCTGGCCCTAAAACTGTTGCAGAAATAAATATTGTCTTTCTTAGAAACTTATTGCTGAAAAAACCCGAAGTTATAATGAAGTTACCCTGTAAGGGGCAAATTCTATTCTGGAGCTGCACTGTCCCATCAAGTAGCTACTAACCACATGTGTCTATTGGAATTTGAATTTCAATTAATAAAAATTAAGCGATTCAATTCAGTTTCTCAGTCATACTGACCGCGTTTTTCATGCTCAGTAGCCCATGGAGCTAGTGCCTGCCATATTGGATAGCACAAATATGGAATATTTCCATCACTGCAGAAAATTGTGCGGAGCAACACGGTTCCAGATCAGGTACTCCAGGCTACAAAGTGAATAAAGATGAAATTTAGATTAAATTATTCTAAATAATCAATGATTTAGAAAGAATCTATATTTCTTCAGCTGTAGGCACTGTCATATAGGTTATCTTATTTATTCCCTGTAACAGTTGTGTGAGGGAAGTAATATCTTTATTTTACAAACCTGGGCCCAAGCAGTTTGAATTCAGATGGTGAACTTCGGTATAACCTGCATTTTCAAACCCAGATCTTGGTCGTGCTTAGTGAGCTGTCGGAACTACTCTAAGCTGCCTTTCCTATTCGGGTGCTTCAGGCTGACACACCTCTGGAAAATAGAATTTTAAAGCTTTCCACCAGCATAGGTCTCACATTCATTTGTTCTGCATAGACTATTTTCTGACTATTTTCTCATATGTTTGTACTTACAGTAACGGGACATCTTGCCTACGGGTATGCTGGCAAATAGCCAAGGCTCAACGATTGTAAAGCTTATTCGAGTTGGCACCAGGAAGTGTGTTTCTCTCCCTCTGCCTACAAATGGTACCTCCTTGCTTAGCCTCTGGATCAAGCCATTGTTGGAATTTGAAATTATACTATCGAGGATATTTCAAGGGAAAAACTGATACACAAGAGAACCCCTATTATAATCATCAATGGTGCAAGAATAGCTTTGAAACATTGCCTGTGCTTGGAATTCTCTGAAAAGTGAGACTTTAAACAGGACCTAGAATAAATTTGAACTCATCCTTGTTTACAAAATATCTTTTGATAAATTAGAGTTGGAGCTAAAAATAATAATTTGTAAATAGGGCTTTCCTGGGTCATTATGTGAGGAGTTCACTAAAACCAAGACCCCAGCCAAGGGGCCAGGTGAGATCTGAATCTCATTGCTCAGCTCACCAAGCCACGAGTAGTTCAGGTCTGGGTTTGTCAAGGGAAGGGCTGGCTTTTTCTAATCTGCCTATAGGTACCATTGGCTTGCCAAGCCATATTGTCATAGGAACTTTTCCACTGAAAAGAAGTCCACACAGAGGGTAAGGCTTTTCTGATTTTCTTGAAAGTATCATACATGTAGATGTAGTTAAAAGTTTTTTTGAATGATGTTTTATCACAATTATAGATTTAAAGAGCATCAAGTAGGAAAGCCTGGGACTCACCATAGGATTTAAGTGACACACTGTGCCCGTATTAGGGAGAGATGGATGTTTTGAATATTGATGCTCAAAAGCACTGGTAAAGGAAAATAAATCCTAGAAAAGAGAACTCTGGATAAAGATCAATTCATCTGTTTATTCAATAATTCATTTTGAAGAGAGGCAGCTGTGTGATAGTACATTACTTTTCAAGTTGTGATCTGCAGAGCCCTTTAGGGGTTACCTGGGTGGAAATGAGGCTGGGAGAGAGTAGGACCATGCACGCCTCAGGTCCCCCACCTCTGCTTAAAACAGAGCAGCTCAAGAGTTACTCCATTTTACATACGGGGTTTCTAACATTTGAAGAAACCTTCATGGCTAAACTCTATTTAAAAACAGCTACCTTAGAAACTTTATTATAGCTGATTCACATAATTTGTCCAGCTGTGTCTTCTGTGATATCACCTACCAACCTGACCCTCAGATCTCACAGGGAAGCTCAAACATCTTAAAACCATCATTTTTTCACAAGTGTACATTTTTGCAGTCTGTTCCCTCTTCCTACAGTAAACTGTCCTCTGAGTCTCATCTGGTGCACTCTTGTTCACCTTCGAAGGTCTCCCTTTCTTACTTGGCCTGATATTCTTACCCAGTTATGCAGCCCCCTCCTCTGAGTGCCTGTAGCATTTTGAATAAAGATTTCATTATATTTCTATAAACAAAAACATAATAAAACATGCTGCAATTATCTTTTTATACATCTTGTTGGGCAAGGATTATATAAGATTTGCCTTTTATATAATCCAACATCTATTAGAGCTGCAGTAAAAGCTGGCTGAACGAGTAAATATATAAATGAATGGAAACCACTGAAAATTTCCACACCTTGAAAGCGTGAATGGTTTAATGTGGTTTAACAACAGTTTCTCCACCCAAAGAGACTTTTTCAGAGCCAAGAAGACACTTTACCAACAGGTAAAGATCCAGGAGGTGATGCAAAACCAGCCCCAATTCTCTTATCTGATCCATTCTACAGTAAGTTCCTCCCTCCACCCTTTAGACCTCGGCACTGGGAAGGTTTTGCTCCTTGAAGCTTGAGAATACCTTTCAACTGTAGAGTGGCGTTTATGGCCACCCCTCCCCATAACAGCTCGAATTGGAACATTAGTAAGTGGAAGCTTTGGAAGTTGCCAGACAGATTCTGTAACTGTTTTCTTTCCCAATGCTATTAACTCCCTTGCATTATTTATACATGATTTTTGTATATAACCTACTGTGTAATGAGCTTCTTTGGGGGTAAGGACAGATACGACGTATTATTATTTTTTTACATCACGCTTTCTCACCAGCACCTTCATGCAGGACTCAGCACTGTGTTCTTTACAGGTAAGTCATCCCTGAGGTTATTAAACAAAATGACTATCTCTGGTAAATCTCTATACAAAATGCAAGAGAACATACTAATGCATTGCAAGTATATTAATGCATTGCATTCTCCATGGTATATCACACAGGACTACATAAGGAATAATTTTTGGTCTCTACTCATAGAAAGTTTTTGTTTAAGTTAGTAAGAAATATTTTTCTTCTTTACCAGGCACTTGATGGCATGACGTGCTTGTCACACTCACAGCCTCATTTGAGATGAGTGGTCATGGTCAGTTCCATACACCTAGGGTTTCATGTCTGTCACGTGATTCTGTTGCTCTAATCACAGTTTTGGAAGAGGAGTCTGGGAGATTTTGAAAGGCTGGATCTGTGAGGTGTCACAGCATGAGAATATTGACCACTAGTATTCCTTCTTACTGGTTGGTGACTACTGATTCAACTGGGAATTCTTTGGGTAAAATTTTGACTATAAGAGCCACGGAAAAGCAGTCGAAAGTGTTGAAAGCAGCCATAAAAACACTGGAGAAGTGGAGAGAAAATTAGAATAAGAGAGAAGAAGAGATACAGAGACTGAGTCACATGTAGGAGAAGCCTCTTGCATAAGAAATTATTCTTATAAGCCAGTATTTGAATGAAAAGATACTTAAGTGGAGCTCCCGGAAGTCAGGACTACTGTCGCATCTGGAGAGTAATGACAAAGCCAGTTCTCCATGAGGTTTGACCAGTTCACTTTTCACTCTCTTTTTTCCCCTGTTTCTGTGGTTCATGAGTTTGTTTCTCCTCAGGTTACCTAAATGCTTCAGGCTTTTTCAGGTTTCTTTGTGAAACATTATTCTGTCGATGAACTTCCAGTGAAATAAAAAAATTAAAGATTAATAACCTTCAGGTTAACTACGAGCTCACCTTCCTGTTCAAGATTTGGCATATGAACTGATTGTGAATGTAAGCAGTCAATGTATATGTCTGCTTAGTGTTTATACATCAATACAACTAAACTATAGATAAGGGCAGAATTCCTCATTTCTATTTGTCCTCTCCCAGTATCTGATTTGTTGCCTTTGCCCTTAAATACAAATAATGAAGTTTATATTTAGGGACCAAAGAATGTCCAAAGGGATTAAAATCAGTGATTATATTAGCTGTGAGAAAGAGTTAAGGCAGTTGAGGAAGTTCTGTGTTCAGTCTTGAAAAGTGAATTCTATTATGTGGCTTCAGTGAGATGAAGGAGGTATGAAATATTTTTTCAACCCCACAAAGGAATGGATATATATATATATATATATATATATATATATAATTGGCATATATGTGTGTGTGTGTGTGTGTGTGTGTGTGTGTGTGTATAATTTGCTGTAACTTACTCAACTTATAGCAAAGCTCGATGACCAAATGGTGATCAAGTACCAAAACAGTCTGTTTAAGGTACTGTGGAGACTCCAAGCCTGGTGGCTTCTTAAAAGGGAATTACAACCATATGTCTTTGATGGTTTGAATATTTAACTATTTAAGGCAGTGGACTGGATAAAATTACTTTTTGGAAGTCCTCTTCAAAGGTATGATTCTGTGTTCATTTATACATTTTGTATAGCAGATTTTAAAATGTGGGTAAATGCAGCTAGAACAATAAACAGCTTAGAAACATTTTATCAATGTCTCTGTATATTTGTGTCTTCATAGCCTTGTAACATGTAGTAGCCTTGCAGCACTCTAGAGTATTAGAGTACAATGATGCAGTGTCATTAGGAGTTACAGCGATCATTGACGTGATTAAGAAAGCCCTATGTCATGGTTAATAATGATGACCTTAATGAGTTGTTATCGTTATAAATACTCCATTCTGCTCAGTTATCCTGCTGCTTTCATTGCCTCTGCAGCTGAAACAAGAAGCAAGACAAAGACTATTGGAATGAAGGGTGCTACAAGTACAAATTTTTCACGGAAAAACCCAGAATCACAGTTCCTAAGTCATATGATATTTCCCACATGTAAAAACTGTTCTCCCAAGCCCACTTGGGTGTCAACGCACTTAGAAAAAGCCATTAGCAAGGCAAACACTTCAGTACCTCTGAGTTTTTTAGAACAGAACACAATTCCCAAGGAGGTTGTTTTTTTTTCCTCTCTCAGTTTTCTTTCATAAGGCATAAGGGGCATAAAAGGCTGAAACCAACGAAGATTTTTGGACCACTTAGGTTGAGGTCCCTTGGGAGTGTGTACTCACTCTGACTTACTTCCCTTTCAACTGGGGGAGGGATCTATTTCCATGAACAACAAGTGTGGCCACATCCTCACTTGATAGTTGCCTCATTCAATGAATCCAGATTAAGTACGTCTTATGCATCAGACGTCATACTGGACAAGCCAGAACTGGAAGGACCCTCTAAAAGAAATGTAGATGGTTTGTGGAGAACCATCAAAAATTATCTTTGAAAATAGCTCTTCAAAAAGAAAAAGGTTAGGGCTTCCCTGGTGGCGCAGTGGTTGGGAGTCCGCCTGCTGGTGCAGGGGACACGGGTTCGTGCCCCGGTCCGGGAGGATCCCACATGCCGCGGAGCGGCTGGGCCCGTGCGCCATGGCCGCTGAGCCTGTGCGTCCGGAGCCTGTGCTCCGCAACGGGAGAGGCCACAACAGTGAGAGGCCCGCATACAGCAAAAAAAAAAAAAAAAAAAAAAAAAAGAAAAAGGTTAGAAACAATCTGAAAAGTCTGAAAAAAAAATCCTAGTAAAAAAGAACTGAAGGGGATTTTTCAAGAGAATTTTTTTTAACAATTTTTTAAAATTTATTAAATTTATTTATTTTTGGATCTGTTGAGTCTTCGTTGCTGCATGCAGGCTTTCTCTAGCTGCAGCGAGCGGGGGCTACTCTTCATTGCTGTGCGCGGGTTTCTCATTGCGGTGGCTTCTCCTGTTGCGGAGCATGGGCTCTAGGTGCGTGGGTTTCAGTAGTTGCAGCACGCAAACTCAGTAGTTGTGGCTCACGGGCTCTAGAGCGCAGGCTCAGTAGTTGTGGCTCGCAGGCTCAGTTGCTCCGTGGCATGTAGGATCTTCCCGGACCAGAGCTCAAACCAGTGTCCCTTGCATTGGTGGTGGATTCCTAACCACTGCGCCACCAGGTAAGTCCCTCAAGAGAATTTTTGAAGAACCTTATGGAGTGTCTAGACCAACAGAATATGATGATTCAGTGAAAGATAAATGATATTCTGAGAAAATTCAGTCTAGGTCTCCATAATCAGAAAACAGAAGGTCTATTATATTTAGAATGGATAAACAACAAGGTCTTACTGTATAGCACAAGGAACTATATTCAATAACCTATGATAAACCATAATGGAAAAGAATATTTAAAAAGAATGTATATGTGTGTATAAATGAGTCACTTTGCTGTACAGTAGAGATTAGCACAACATTGTAAATCAACTATACTTCAATTTTAAAAAATTGAAAAAAAAAAAGAAAAAAACAAAAAGAAAACAGAAGGTCATCATAATCTGGTTTCTGACAGAGATGTCCCCTTGAAATTTGTGACCAAATTTAAACAGAAGTTTTCTTTGGGTTTTATTTTTTCTTTTGCTCCTCTGTGATGTGATCCCAAGGGATAAATATATATTACTAACAGTCCATCTTTGCTACTGACTGGATTCATATTATGAATCACCGGTACCCACACCACTAAAAGCCACGTCCTCTCCACTTGTACTGAGTTAATAGTTCCCTAGTTTGTAGCTGTGATTCTGTGCCAGAGGCATGAACCGCCATGTCTGAATCAGGAGCTGACAGATATGAAAAAGGTATAAACAAACCCTAAAACCTCATCTAGAGGAAAAAAATCAGGCTTCCCAGAGTCATTATAACAAAGTAATAGTCCTCACCAACTATAAATAATATTTATTAAAAACAAAATCTGTACAAGGCTCTTGGTTGGACAGTTTTCATACATTATTTCACTGAATGCTTTCTCTCAGCCTACAAGGTAGAAATTATTTCTCCTCTTTTATAGATAAGGAAACAGGCTCAAATTGAATAATTTGTTTTCACCCACACAGCTAGTAATTGGATTCAAATGAAGATGTGTCTGACCCCAACCCTGTATTCTTACTGGCATACTAAGTATTTTGGGGGGCATGCCTCCAGACAGGTGCAATGGGGGTGATGGGTGATAGGAAGAGAAAGAGAGAGAGAGAGAGAGAGATTAGAGAACAGAGAACACAAAATAGTAGAGAGAAGCAGAGAAGTACAAACTCTAGATTCCTATGGAACTAATTCATGTCCATCCATAGCTCTTACCAGCTGTGTTACTTTATTTGTTTTCTTTTTTTTTTTTTTGCGGTACGCGGGCCTCTCACTGTTGTGGTCTCTCTCATCGCGGAGCACTTATGTTTCCTCACTCATCAGGGGTATTAGATGAGTTTCCACATGTTTAATGATCATTCAAGTTTGCGTCTTGGTAAATTATTCATAATTTCTTGCCCTTTATTCTATTGGATTGGTTGTCTTTTCGTTTTCAATGTATAAGTGTTCTTTATTATAGAGACTAGTCCTGTGTTATCTGTGTTACATGTATATTTTCCCAATCTATCAATTTTCTACTGTAATGTAATCACGGGAGTAACTATCCCATCACCCTTGCCATATATAGTGACACAGTCAAGGGAGTGATATCCCATTATATCCACAAATCCTTCCCAAACTCTAGAGGAGGGGATTATACAGGGCCTGTATCCCAGTGGATGAAGATCTGGGAGGCCATTTTAGCATTCTGCCAACCACAGCTGTGGAGGAGGAATTGGGGCCATCCAACTGCTTCACATACACCTTCAATTAACCTTCTTATTTCTTCAGAGAGTGAGGTACACCCTCACTCTCTGAGACACTCAGGCCTCAATCTCTCAGCCTTGTTGGGGTTCATTAGTACAAAAGGACTTGCTAATAGACTTTCCCAACTACTGGCTTGGATTCAGCTTTCTTGAGACTGATAAACCTTAGTGATTTAGTTTCTCCAGATGAATCATCTGAGCTCCTAGCTGGGGGCAGGGTTGGAGGAGGGAGAGTTTAAACCAGGATGTGGCTCTCCTGAAACTTGTTGGGGAAAGAAAGCCGAAGGTCCCACCATCCAATACACAGACTTTCACTTAGTTGTTCTGTCTACAGGTCAGCCTCTCATCTGTACCGTCTTCCGCCTGTAACTCCAAGTCTGGCATCTCTCTAGTCTAATTTTTTTCCAGAAAAAAACTCTCCCTTGTCTTCTATGAAGATAATGCAGGAGTGGTGGCCTGTCTGCTCCAAGTGGTGTTGAAACACTGGGCTTTCAACTGCTCTCCTGTAGTTAAACCAATTCTTTTTTTTGGCCGTGCTGCGCAGCTTGCGGGATCTTAGTTCCCTCACTAGGGATTGAACCCGTGTCCTCAGCGGCTGAAGCACGGAGTCCTAACCACTGGACCACCAGGGAATTCCCTAGACCTACATCTTCTAATGGCCGACCTTGCCTGCCCCTTTCAATGTTCTCAGCCTTGGTGGGATTCTGTGAGGAAAACCTGCTTGTCGATCTCCAGATTTGTATGTTTGATAGTTATCTGCCCCGGTGACCCATTTACTCTCCTTTACTAACAACTTTTCATTTATTGTGTTTCCTTGTTATAGATATCCATCCTCTAGTTCACTGAATATATTCACTGAATAGAAAGTTTTCACTTCTGTGTCTCTTATGATTGTTGTTTGAGGGTGAGTGATTCTCACTTGGAAAAGGGGTCACACGTGTCTTTATTCTACCATGAAAACCAAAGGTCACTGTTATGATAATGACTGTCATTATTTTATAATAAAGCTTATAGAGCATGGTATTTGCTCAGGGAGTTTGCGTTCTTTTTATGGAAAGAAGGCTTAATCCCATTGTCCCTGATGAGATAAGAGAGAAAGCAGTGTGCCCCATAAGCGCAAGACAGACTGAGAACACGCATGGATTACCTGTGCTGCCTTAGTAGTCTACCTGCTGTTTGATTGAATATTGGAAACCACCTTGTTAAGTCAGTGAATTCCCTTGAAGTTGATGGAGTGAAGACGAGATGGGTTTCTACCTGCAGACAATTCCATCAGCAACAGATCTGCTGGCAGCTTTTGTGTTCTGCAAAGTCACTTAAAAAAAAAATTCAAGTAGTGAACACCAAGATCAATAGTTGGTATGGAAAAATATGAATAATATGGTCCATTTGGGAAAGAATTCCCATTAAAAAATCCAAACTGGGTTAGGCATTTTTGTCTAATAAAAATCCATTATGAGAGAGCTACTTGGCCTTACTGGGAAAAACGATGATACGTTTCTATTTGTTGAAAAGATTGTTTAAGGTTCTGGCTGAGACATTATGGGAGATACCTAGGTGAAAAAGACACAACAGACTTCAGTGAACTCACAGGTGGTACTATTCACCAAGACACAAGATGTCTCTTATTTTTACTGTAAAGATGGATAAGAATGTAGTAGGGCTGGAACGAAGCACACTGGATATCAAATTTGGCTGCGTGTTTTTTAAAAACGTGAAGATCCTATACAGGAGTGTGCGTGTGTGCGTGTACACGTATGTGTGCAAATGCACACACACTGATACCCCAGATCACCCCAGAGCAATTAAAACAGAACCTCTGGGTATGGTGCTCGGGTTGTGGAATTTTAAATCGCTTCTCAGATAGTGCTAATGTGTAGCTACTGTTGAGATTCACTGAACCAGGATTACAGATAACTTTGGCAGAATATATAGATATACGTAGATATAGATGAGAGGGGAAGTAGTTACATTTTTTTTTTTTCTTTTTGCCTGCGTCACACAGCATGCAGGATCTTAGTCCCCAGACCAGGGATTGAACCTGGGCCCCCAGCAGGGGAAGCACGGAGTCCTAACCACTGGATCACCAGGGAATTCCCCCCTTTTTTCCCCCTATTGATGTCTCATTTTATAATTTCCAAGAAAGCCATATGAGAAAACCTTTTACATGCTTTGTGCTCTCTGTACCCTTCTATATGGTTGGGAAAGACAGGTGATAGGCTCTCTGTCACCAAATTGCAGTGTCTTCACATAGAGAATAAAGTGCAAAGTGCCCAGCTTATAAGCAAAGGCTGGGTCAATTAGCATTAGAGAATTTTTCTCTGTTTCCAAAGGTAGAGTTCTTCCCCACTTCCCCCGCCCTCCCACTTTAATCAAACCACCAGTTGCCATTCCATCAATTTAATCACAGTCTTCCTTTAGAAAGGTTTGCTGCTGAGGAATTAGTTTCCAGGGTCACTGAACCTCTGTGAGCAGCCTCACCTCTGAATGCCACAGAGAGTGCTTATTCTGAATTCAAAGGCTTTCCTGCTTAGATCTCTGCAGTAAACCCTAGGATATAGTCAACCCACAAAAACATTGCTGGGAAATAAAGTTATGAGGGCTCGACCGGCCCCCGTGATGGTAATGAGTTCAGCTCTTATTTTTTAATCATGTTTAAAGATGGGACCTCTTTTTCATTCTTTGTAATAAAACCTATCTTTCATTCTGAAAGTCACACTGAGGCAAGAACAAAACAGAGTGTCATCAGTTCTTTTGGTAGTTTGTGTCTAATATGGACGTATTTCAGAATCATGGCTATGAACGTGAACTTTTTTTTATTAGTGTGTATTAATTCTAAGAAAAATTTCCCCCTTCCATTGTCAAAGAGAAGAAAGTTGTCAAAATGATTCCCTCTAACTCAGAAGTAGCTTCTCTCTGCATATCAGTTTTTTTACTGTCATAAGCAGATTTTAATATGTCTGTTATAGCCTCTGAAGATCCAGGTAGCTAGGCATAAACAGATCTGGATTCCATTCTATTTCACAAATCAGTGAACAAAGTAGTCCTCCTGAAAAATTATTGCAAACTCTTCATTACAAATGACAGTGAAGGAAACTAGAACACAGATGGAGTTCTGAAACCTAAGTGAGTTTTTCAGCATCAGAATAGGCAGGGGTAAAAAAAAAGTCAACTACGTTTGACTTGCAAATCTGTTATGAAATAAATATGGAATGCTTCCATGCCAGTTTTACCTACCTCTCTTCTCTGAAATAATATTGCAAATTTATTTATTTATTTATTCTTTCCTTCTTAAAGATTCTCGAACATTATTTAAATTATGGGTAAAGATGTTCGCCAGAGAAATAGGAAAAAAAAATAGCAGAAAGGGGCAGTGAACAGTGCCAGCTCTTCAGTGATGCTGGAAACTATTTGAATTCAGGAGATTGATGACATATATTCCTCCAACATACAATTTCCCAGATTTTAAGTCAAGTATTTGGCATTGGAATAGTGAGCTGCTATATAATAAAGTTTCTATTTCAAATCATTTTTAATATAAAGGGAGAGAAATGGAGCCTTAAAAAACATTCATTTACATTATCACAGAAAACAGTGTCTTTAAAAGTGACCACTAACAAAATTTTTTAATTTGAAAAAGAGTTTTGAAACATTTTGGCGCATTCTAATATTTCCATAGAGTTGGGAAGAGCATCCTTCAAGGAATAAGAATGTTTGTTTCAGATTCTCCCCCAAGAGAAAGACTTGCTGCTTTGCTTTGCTCTCTTGTTCCTTAAGAATCTAAGAGAACAACACATCTTAGAATCTCAGTTGATCCAAATTCACAGACATTCTGCCTATGGAATTCAGGACTGTGTTGTAGGCTTTGCTCAACTTGGATTGCAGTGAGATTTTCTAGAACAAATTAGACCTTGGTCTCCTTTCTTTCCTGGTCCTGAAGACGTTGCTATGGGCTCTCGGATCACTGACCTGGGACACGCCATATTATAATTTTGGCAACTCCATCAATTACAGTGCTCTGTGACAGCATGGAGCTAATTTATTTTGGTATTCGTTCATTCAATAATTTATCCATGTTTATAATTTGAAGACAGAATAATGAGAAAGACACTCCCTGCCCTCAGTGTGTTTACACACTACCAGGCAACAATTTAATAAATAATTTTAATGAAATCCTTTTAAAGAAAAGTCATAAGATGGCCATTAGCCAGCACAGGATTCATAAAAAAAAAACCATTTTGACAAAGGGAATTAGGACATAACATTTCAACTAGACATTATTTTAAATTCTAATTGAAATTTTAAATTCAGATATGATAAGCAAGGTATTTCTAGAAATATGTAGCTGTGAAGAGCTTGTTTATTGGTGAAGTTTGGGTAGTGCCCATACGTAAATTTCCTCCTATGAATTCACGACAGAGTATCACAAAAAGATTGCTACATATAGAGTGTCCCATTCTTTTCATTTGTGGTTTAATAATCACAAGCCAGCCAATAATCACATATGAAGAAATAAGCAGCTGAAAGCCCTGTAGGATGGAACCAGGCCACTGTAAAGCATAGCCCTGGATGAGGAAGGTGACTTTGGATGTGCTGTCATTCTGTTTGCCCCAAGGCTCAATTCTGAGAAGACGCTGTGGGGCAGGACAGGCCAAGTGGTGCATCATCTCCTCTTTCATCCCTGCTGATCCAAAAATCAAAAACAACACTCACATCTTCTCAGAAGTGAAAATAGATGTTATACAAACATTGCTTTGAAATTCCAGGCTGATTTAAAAACAAATATTCAAAATTCTAGGTCTGAGACACCAAAAGCTTTGTTCCGTTACTACAACCTATAATTATGTTTTTTAAAGATTCAGTGTAAACAGAGTAAACAAAGAAATTAGACTTAGTACTGACCAAAGTATAACCTATTCATTATTGAGCCAGATACACTATAGAGCCTTTGGTGAAGTTTGTTAAATGGTATCAACGTTTCAGTGAAACAAAATAAAAATTTTAGGAAAATAAAATATTGTATTCTTTTTATCAAAAATAAGTCCACTTACATTGGGGGAAAAGTCAAAATATAGGAAGAGAAAGCAAAGCAGTGGTTTCCCAGGGTTAAGATTTGCAGAAGTCTCTGAATACAATGGGGAGTATGAGGAATTCTTTGGGATGTTGGAAATGCTCTGTAAACTGTCTTTGGTCATGGTTATAAAAATATACACGTGTTAAAATGCATGGTATTATATGCCAAAAAAGAGTGAATTTCACTATTTGTAAATTTAAGAAAATAATAAGATGACTCTTTTAAAGTGACATAAAATTAAATGTTCATATTTGCAGTATACTGTAGTTTGGAAAACTTTTTCTATTTTTACAATTGATTAAAAAATGAATCAATCTTTCTTTATTCAGACTATCATAAAGTACTAGAGTGAGGTGGAAGAAAATGAGAAAAGATAGCCGAAGAGAGAAAGACAGAAGTGGAGTCATAAAACACAGGGATTATTTGGGCTACGTGCCTGTACTGTTCATGTTAAATATAGCAAAGTTCTTCTCAGTTCCCATGCATCGGTGTAAAGTACCACATCTGTGTTTAAACAGTACCATGCTCACAGCAAGAGACCAAGAAGCAATGATAAACTATTCTGTTGTACTACAGAATAAAACTACATGTTTTTATAGGAAAGTTACTTAATATTTCTTCCTGGAATTACATCTAGTATTCACTATTTAAATGTATTTACCTCTTTAGATAAAAACCAGAAGACTCAGTGATTGAAGTCTGTTTCATTTCTCCTTTCTTTGTCAATACTCTTCTCATGAAAGGATATTTACTTAAAAAGTGGTTTGGGTGCTAAAGCAATTGGTCAGACCTTTGAATTACTTCTCTCAGAACTGAATTTAAAGCATCTGTTGCAAGTGGCACAACAATAGCTTTAGTTAAGGAAGGAGCTGTAGAGAGATCAGGGAATTAAAAATCCCAAGACCTGGATTCTACACCCAGTTCTGTCATTTACGGGATGACTTTGGATGACGATTGTGATGCTGATAATCTTCTTTGTGCCAAATCTAAGGAGGTTGAGATTGGGTTTGAAAACAGGGAACCTGAAAATCATGGGCTCTGCTCATTTCAATGCACAAGGATTATTAACCATCAGAAAAGACACGGGTTCTGGAAATGGATAACGGTGATGGTTACCCAACACTGCGAATGTACTCAACGTCACTGAATTATCCACTTAAAAATGGTTAAAATGGTAGATGTTGTGCATATTTTACCAAAATAAAGAAAAGTCAAGACAGAAACAAACACAGCATTGTAAATCAACTATACTTCAATTAAAAGATGTGAGAACTCAATCTTCACAACTACCTCATGAGGGAGATTTTTTTAATGACTCACATATCCTTATAATCTTTACAGATATTCTTAATATTTATAATCCTTACTGAAGAGGAAAGGTAGATACAGAGAAGATAATTACCTTGTCCAACAAATTTGCTTTATTTTTTTTAGCTTGCCCATTTTATTGCCCATTTTATTTAGAAGGAGGGGATACCAACAAAAGTGAAAGAAAAAAAGTGAAAGAAACATTATTATTTCTACTTGTACAACCCTCTGAGACTGTTCGATTTTTTAAATTCAGCATTATGCTTTCAGAAGAGAAGGATTTAGGCTTTTTAGGAGTAAGTCATCAATGTTTCCCAAATAAATGATTTACTGAAAAATAATTCCAAGCAAGTAAAGGAATCTGAGAATTTATTTTTAAAATGTACTTATTAAGAGCCTATCAGAATAGAAAAATCAAAAACTCTGCAACACTTCATATTGTCTATTATGGGCACTACAAGGTAAAAATTTGACTTCACACTGTATATAAGGTATTGGGCCATTATATTATATTTTTTAGTCTTTGAATTGCCTTGTTGATATGTATAAATGTAAATATAGATTTAGATACTGGTTGTGCAATGAAATTTTTTTAGGTGCTAGTTAAGTCTTTGGAGGGGAACTTTTCAGCACCGTGGACACCTACACTAACTTCCCTTGGGTGTCACATACTCTTGGTTCGTAACTGTTGTCCTTATACTCTCAAAGGTGTACTGGTACGAGCAACAGATTAGTGATCACCCTAACCATATGCCATCTCTTGATTTCAAAAAATAAATTTTATATCTTCTTGTATTCAAAATAATGTACTATGGAAAAATAAGTGATAAAATAATTATCAGCTAAGAGACAAAGATAGAGTTTCAGTTCACAATCAATTTTCTATCAAGATAAGATTTAAATTTGTGATATAAGCAAGGTTCTTAGTAACAAAAATATAGAAAGCATTAGAACTCGCTCTTGTGGAGTTTCCAAGCCTGATATTATAACATATTTGATTAACTAGATGAAGTTTGATAGAGGGGTATTGTGTTGAGGAGTGGGTAAGGAGCTCTTTATCCCTGCTCACCTCTGTATTTTTGGTAAGGAAAAGAAAGCTCATTGATCTTCTCTCCCAGAGCAATCTCCAATCTAGTTTTGGTATACAGTTGATTAAGAGTATTATGAGCACTTAAGTCCTCAAAACAATCATGTATTATCGCATTTTCATATAAAAGAGTTTTAGACACCAGTCTCTTCTCCAAATATGTTTATTTGTAACCTTATTTGTAGCCTTATTTCCCAGTATAAATTTATCTCGAATTGGTCTGGAGCCAGAATTCTTGACAGGTAGAGTCAGGCAACTAATGAAGTTAGTGCTTCAGCTGCACTTGCTTCTCAGGATATAACCCCATTAAGTTAGGTTAGATGGAGGGAGAGTCTTCAACATAAAAGGATTATGAAAAGAAATGCAATTAAGGAGGTGGATGGAAGCTCACTATATTGTAAGAGTTCTCAATGTTGGAAATTTCCATTGTTTATACAATTTTGTCCTAGAACTTTCTAAATAATAAATCCTTGAATACCTTTTTTTATTGTTAACCAGAATAATATCCCTTGAGCTTGACCCCTTTTCCATCAACATCTGCTTAATGAATCAGACATGAAGATACACCAACTAGCTTTATAATAGACCATTATATATTTGAAATATTCTCATCAGCATTCATATACATCCTTTAAAGGTCAAGAGGTCTCATATGTATTTCAGCTCTAAAATCTTATGTAGGATATACCAGTAATTTCATCTTTTAAGAATGAAGGTATAAATATTAAAGGATCCCACCACTAAAAAGTATATTCAAGAAAATATTTTTTCTAATGATAATTCAGAAACAACTCAATTATGTATATTTACAATTTTATTCCAGGTTATTTCTAGTATTTAAAGTCATATATTTTAGTGATCTGAGGTTAGGTAAAGAAATTTGTCCCTAGTCAAGCCATTGGTAATCTCTCATATTTATATGGTGTCTTTATTTTTCCAAAGATCATTTACACACATTAATTTTTGACTGTTGGTTTAATAAGCTGAGTTAGGAATTGCTGTCTTCTCTTTTCATGTGAGAATGTTCAAGACTAAAATCATAGTCCAAATCACATAGCTATGGACAAATCACATAGCTGAGACTCAAAATCCAGTCTTCTGCTTTCAAGTCTAATGTTCTTTATAGTAAAGCATTGTTCTGGGTTAGTTGCAATATATGTTTAGAAAACTCAAGGTATGTTTATGTTTGATTTTAACCAGAGGTCTGATGTTGTCTCCGTACTCATAGAGGAGATTAGAATAACCACCCCATATTAATTTTAAAAGTGCAAATTCTAACTATGCATAGTTCATATGAATTAATTACTAGGATACATTGAAATCAATATATTTTCATCACATCAAACAGAGGAGATTCCATGCTAAAATGAGAAGAATAATCATTGAACCATCTGATTTATCCCTTCAGCTGAATGCCTCCATTGTGCCTGCAGGTCACAGAATGAGCACTGTTGTGTACAAGCACCACGGTACAAGCAACCAGTAACGTCCTCCACTCTTGTGCTCTCTGGGTCATGACTGGCATCCTAAACTCATCACCTTGACCTACTGCAAATTAAAACTTTCTGGACTGTTTCTTTTCCTGGATTGACTCTTGCCTGCTCTGTCCTCCTTACAGTTGGCACATTTCTAGAGTTTAGGATCCTGGCTGTGTTTCTCAACTTTCACTCTCTTTTAACTCTTTGATGACATTGCTTCTAAATGCTTGGCGTAAAAGTTCTTGCTGTCTGACCCAGCATTTTTCAAGTGTCACTCCAGGCCCAAGAAAGTCACAAGAAAAATGGGAAATACCAAATTCAGTAGCTTCTGCCTTAGACAAATGTAGAAATATTGGTCACAGTGACCTGGTTTAATCCTCACTTAAAAGTGAGAGCAGATTTCAGATGCTTAATTCAGCTCATATTAAACCCTTTGACAAGCAGTAGCTGTCCAGCCGTTGCATTCTATTTTAGAAATGACTGTCATTGCAGCAGTGGATGGATTCACACTTTCTGTATATATATCACTTTAAAACTGAAATGAAAATGCTCTGTGTAAACGTAGGTTATTAACAACTATTTACAGGATTAAGGACTTCCCCAAAATAGGTTGATACTAGATACATTAATAGTTCTGGAGAAGCCATTATAGTTTATGGTGTCAGTGATCTGATGAGAGAATATAATAGGGACCTCATCTCTGTGATCCAGCAAAATATTTACACCTTCGATGAGATGGAATAGAAGACATTAAACTTCTGGTATATCTTAAGATACAAAGAATGGTAGGAGATTGTTAGGTGACCTTGTGAATCAAGTCTTTTGCTGTTTCTAGGGACAGTATCAAAGGCTAAAATGGAAATACATTCATTTATTTATGAAGCCTTTCCAAAATACCTGGGAAGCGAAGTAGATAATTACAATAAAAATAATCATAAGCAATAGTATTGTAGAAACCAACCACAGCATTAATAACCACACAGACTTTCTTCAAATCCCTGAACTAACTATCCAGCCATAATATCTTTTTTTATGAGTCATTCTGCAAAAAATAATCCTTCACTCCTCCAATTCCCAGTCTCAGAAGATTAGCTATGCAAACAACCATTTTGCATAATGTAAGTTTCAAGTTTATTTGTATAGGAATTTAATGTGTATTAATTAAATACCTTCTATCTACACATTTATCTGTCTATGCATTTATCCATCCTTTGAACAGAATTTATGAAGGCAGAACTGAAGGGAACAATTTGTTGTTTCCCTGCCTCAACTATGTTTGTTTTCTCTTCTTTTCTCCCACCAGCTTTCTTTTTGCTTCTGTGACTGTCTTGCTGATTTCACTTTTGGGAAACATTTTTTGCATTTCTCCTGATCTATTTGAGTAGTATCTCAGAAGACACCGGAGGAGAGTCAGAATCAATATACTAAAGCCAGCAGCACTGGCTGGGAATCAGGGAAGTTAGGTCTTGGTGTGAGTGAGAAACAATATGGAAGAAAGTAAAATAAGAAATTTAGGGGGAAAATCCCCCCCCCAATAGCTGCGTGTTTCCTACTTCATTTAAATTTATTTCAACAGGAATAGAATATACAGCATGAAATGCCCCATCACAGCAAATATGCTGCCTAAATGGGGAAAGTTCAGATGCATTCTAAATAGTAAGCAGGGTTGAAAATCTGAGATCTGTCAAATGGCAAATGACCCAGTCATGGGGTGTTATTGTCATCATTATAATATTTGTGCCCCAGGTCTATCAAAACTTTATATTTTTGTGTATTTTGTAGATTATAAACATTTCCTTGTGTATAAACTCTTTAGAATCTTGAAACATCTGTGTAACGTAGACAGAGGTTATTGTCTGTATCTTACAGATAAAAATATTAGGGCACATATATATTATATAACTTGTCCATGATCACAGAATTTGCAAGTAAGTGTCAGAAAAGAGATTTGAAACCTAGTTTTTTTCTAGAGTGCTAACTTCTCACTACTCTCCTTCACGGCCTCCAAAGACATAGTTAGGAGCAAATTTCAACATGTGTATAATTTCTGTGTAATTGTCTATATTAACTGGTGGGTTTTCTCCCCTCTAATTAAGAGTCACATTTTCTTGCTTCCTCATATATATCTAATAGTTACTTATTGGAGGCTGTACGTTGAGAATATTACATTTTTGAGAGTCTGATTGTCAACCTTAGCTTGTTCTGGTCAGAGTTTGCCTGCTGCTGTATATTGTATTCCATTTCCTTGTGCTGTGATTTGGATTTGGCTCCAGACAGAAAGTCTGATGAATTTGGAGCTCACATTATATATTTCCCTTATCTCAGGGATTACATTGCTGTACTGTACGAAATGAATTGCTTCATATATTTTGTCCAGCTTTGCGTTTTCTTAAGATGAAATGATAAGTACAATATCTATTATTTCCTAATGACTTGAACTGAAAGTCACTTATTTCGACATTTATTTAGTCATTCTACCAATTTGGCCAATGTTTCAAAATATGCCAGCGTTACCATTTTCCAACATATTACTCTAAATGCCTATCTTTCTTCCTAGTGCCCAGCACACACCAGCAAATATATGAGCTTATACAGATTTTATAGTACAAAGAGTGGGGAATCTGGAATACTAAAAATAGTTTAAGTGAGTGACTGCTGGAAATAGTACAGTTTATTCTATGTCATAAACACCTTATCAAGGGACAGGGAAAGACCAATACGTAAGTATAAGGACATTCAACGATACTCCACTTTTTGAGGAAGAATCACAGATCTCTGGTTAAGGCAGAGAGGAAGAAGAGACAATTAGAAGTTTTCTGCTTTTTGGCACAATTCACTCCAGTTTTGTTTAAATTTCAGATTTTCATGTGATTTATAGCAGCCCTCCAAAATGTTAACTTTACAGGATGCATGAATATGATGATTGAACTTTACCTTTTGTCTTCAATCAACCCTTATAAGAATGAAGGGAGTGAGGTTTTTAAAAATCCTCTTCTAACCATAACCTGGATGTTCCCAGCATCTTCTTGCCAGAGAGGCAGCAATATTTGTTGGCAATCCATGAGACCAAGATAAAAGAGAACCAACCAGAATATAACTGTTTTTATTCTAAGTAGTGGTAAGAACATGGACAAGTCATACTCTTCCCAAGCCCCAGTCTTTTCTAGCAATAAGTCCATATTAGGAAATAACTCTTTTGCTTAGCTAACAGGCAATGTATGTGAAAATACTTTTAAACAGTAAAATGCCATACATAATACAAGGTTACAGTTAAATTGGGTGCTTATGTGGTATGATTTATGGGACATCAAAAAGCACCAGCCTATAACCTTTGCTAGTTCTTAATATTGTCTGAAAGTCCCATCATTTGACTCTTTCCCTTTGTTTAAGATAGCGACTTCAGAGGGCCCTGCCTGAAATACAGGAGGAATTAGATTATGTAACTGGCTTTGGTCATTTAACATTGAACCTAGGTTACGGAAAGTAGAAAGTAAACCTTTTTAGAAGAAGGGCTTGGGAAGTTCTGAAGCATGGTCTACCACTGGCCTGAGAAGGCCTAGAATGGTGAAGCGGTCTGAGAAGTAGGGAAAAATATCAAGCAAAATAAGGCCCTGAAAGGAGAAGGGAAGGATCTAGAAGAAACAGCTGCTCTCTACACTTTGGTTTAGAATCCACTTTATAGAAAAATTTTACAGGACTCAACCAATTCATCTTTGCATCACCCTACACATAAAAGGTAATGGTTGTGAGGGGCATCATGTGGGGGGTAGTGGGAAGCACAAACTCTTGGGTGTAAGATAGACTCAAGGATACACTGTATCAGCACAGAGAATAGAGCCCATATTTTGTAATAGCTGTAAATGGAACGTAATTTTAAAAAATTGTATAAAAATAAATTTTTTAAAAAAGGAATAAAAAAAGAGATAATGGTTGTACAAAAGAGGATATATCAGAGAGTATTGGAGATAATCTAATTTTAGTTGGAAGACTCACATAATGCATTTTCACCTAATTTTGTAGCCAAAGAATATGGAATGACTTGCTTTTCAACCCAGAGCTTGTTAGTATTAGATTTGGGACTAGAGCTCAAGGCCTCTGGTTCTTGGCCCTCAAGTGTTTCCATGCCTCCAGGACTCCTTGACTTTTCTGGTTATGGGCACTTTAAGTGAGGACATAGCCTACAGTCACAGCACAAAAACTAACAGGCAAGATTCAGTCACTGCCAAGATTTCTGAACACATGCTCAAACTCTCAGGTGTTTCCAAACCTCTTGAAGCACGCTCTAGTAAAGTTTTGGACAGAAATGTAGATGTATGTCTCTATGTACAGAGAGTGATCTATCCTTATAGTATATATCTTCATTTTCCATAATCCTGTGCTGACATTGTTACTACCCAAGAGGTTGAAAAGGTTGATATATAACCTGGAGCTGTTTCCATTTCGACAATAAATACATGTTGCAAAACTGTCTTCTGGTTTTAGTCATTGTCAAGCCTGTGATTCCTGAGATTGCATATGTACATCAATAAGCACCCTTAGTAGGTCTTTTGTTCAAAATTCTGTGGAATGAGTATGTGTACGCGTTAATAAGAAACCAGGAACGTGGAGTGGGTACCAACAATTCAGATTCATCTTCTCCACGTCTAAAAGGAAGGCTATCCAGGAATGACTCCCAATTCATTATAGCTCAATTCATAAACATAGAATGAGACTCTGAAAATCCAACTCCTCTTCTTTACAAATGAGAAAATATAGATACCGAAAGGTTAATGGCTCACTTGAGACACACAGTTTGTAACAAGGCTATGATGAAATCTGGGTTTAGGGACTTAGTCTAGTGGTCAGGGCTCCTATGAGGATTTGTACTATTCCAATGGAAAAAAATCTAAGTCAGGAAAAGATCTTGAAAAATGGAGTTTTTCACATTTCAAAAAGAAAATGAAACAATGGAATATTTCATGATCAGCTGTCAAAACATGTGTCTTTTATTGGGTCTGACACTCATAATCAGACATATAAACACAGACATGTACATACACACCCTTACTCAGAAACGCATTTTGGATAAAAATTGGGTGAAATTCCCCAAGTTGCTGTTATATCAGCCACTGGTATCATCAAATATTTTTAATCTCTTTTCTGAGCACAACTCAGATATTCAACAGCTGGGAATAAATAAGCAATATAAATCTCTATTTCTTGAAAACAGAAATAAAGTCTATACCTTTCAGATAACTTAATAACCTCTAGCATCAGTAATAAATATCCAGCTTTCTGTGTAAATTACATTGGGTCTTGGAATATTGTACTCAGCCTTGAGTTATTTGTTTCATATATCGTATCGCTAGGTATATAAATTAAAAAGAAATGCTTCGGAATGTGATTAAATCACCATTGGAGGGAGGTGTGTGCTGACAATATAACTCTGAGAAGTGTTCCTCTCTATGGGTTCCCTGGTTCTTTGTTATAATTGCCTTTAATTAAATAACTGCTCTGGAATTTTGGAACAAGGCATTCTTTCTCAATGTCAAGGGAACCTGCCTAGTGACTCTCATACTGAAATAGTCTAATCTTGCTCTGGACAGCGAGGGTTTAAAATTTGATGGTCATAAGCTTCCAGGAGCCGTTCCAGCCTTTGTAGAAAGCCAGGGACAGAGCGAAACATGGCACTATTTTAATAGCTTTATGGTTAAGATTGAGTTGCGGTGCTTTGTTTATATTTGACTAGTAACCAGGCATGTTATGTGGCCAATCTGATTTTTGAACCTCTCAGTTAAGGTTTGATACTGCCCAGCACAATCATGCTGATCCAGGACCGGTCTTAACCAGGATCCATGCTTCCGTGGCTCTCTAGTAGCTCTGAGCAGCATGTCATTATAGAGATAAAGGTGATGAGTGGGTCTCCTTCTCAGAAAGACATTGAAAAGTTGAAATGAATCTTTATTACGAAGCCAGTAATTTTCAGCACCAACTAAACAGAACGTCTATGTTATAGGAGAAACTGGTGATGATTATTTGGGCAACTCATTGATTGTCAGTTCAACGCTTCACTTTTAATCAGAATGCATTCTGCAAGAAGCTTAAATCTGATACGGAGAACAATGAATTTGTATCTGCCTGTACATAGCCCAATACGTGAAAGAAAAACACCCACAGCATAAGATGCACTGCATCCTATCTCTGCAAATCATTATTTCCTGGAGTCACAGATTTCTTTATGTAAAAATCTCATTATGAATTTTGCTTGGATCACTGGGTTCTTGACCTTTTTGTAGTTTTTTGACAAAAAGTATTTTCAACATGTTAATATTTTAGACAATAAATGAAATGTGTTTGAGAGAAAATGAAATCTATGTCATATATATGTATATCCATACATGTTGAATTGAATATAATAAGTTTGTCTTGTGGTTTTTTCTGCAGATTTTTTTAAAGATTCATAATAATTCAAAAGGCTGTGAGTCAAAATGTTAGAACTTTTAGTTTTGTAGCTAGATAGCAAAACATATATGCAAACAGCCTCTGCATGCTGCATTGTATATGTTCATCTTACAGGTGTGCAACATGGCAATAAAAGTGTGCAACTTGAGTCTGGTAATCAGCACAGCCTTGGTATGTCAGGTGCACTAAAGGAGCAAAAAAAAGGCAGAAACTCATTTGTATGAGTCCCTAAAAGTCTTTTGGACAAGTTCATCTGGGGGAAGGAAGAAGCCATCCAATGCTTACCCTGTCCCCTGGATACATCATGGAATTAGGGATTGACTGTTTAAAAGAGGAATCAAATGACCCTCTCTTTTATTTTGTTTTGTTTTTGTTTTCTCAAAGGAAGCTTTTTATTGAAGAGTAATATACATACATAAAAATGTACACATCATAATGAACAATTCAATGAATTTTCACCACGTGGCACGCCCTTGTAACCAACACTCAGGTTAAGAAATAGAACGTTACCAAGCATCCCAGAAGATGCCCCCTTCACCTTGCTCTCCTCTAGTTACTACCCCCGTCCAAAGGTAACTACTCTCATAACCTGTAATCCTACAGATTGGTTTTGCCTATTTTTGAAATTTATATACATGGGATCATACACATATGAAGTGTGTACTTTTTTTGTGAAATGACCTTTTCTTAATCTTTGTATTACATTGGGGCACAAATATACTATTCTGAGACCCTCTAACCTAGTATCCCAAAAAGGAACACTCCTCTTCTCCAGTGTAACCGTGGATCACCTTTCAGCTTTGATACCTTTGGCTCTATGGGACAAGCTAGGGTGTCCAGGGGCAGATGTCCTAACAGTAGTCATTTTACTGTATCACCGAATATTGGTTTAACAGGAACAGATTAGGAACAGAAAAGATCCATAGTGAGTTCCAGTTTGGCCAACAATTTCCCAAGCCAACAATCGCTTGGAGCATGGATTATACATTTCTGTTAACTCATATCACCAGTGAAAAAACTAAAGTTCATTTTACTTATTTTGTTCTAAGGTTTTCATATCCCTCACTAGTGTGACTGTGATTTAAGATGGTTAACATGTACGCAATTGACTGACTAATAATATCATTACAGCAGCTTATAATGATCTTTCAGGATTATTTTTGATTCCTACAGATATGGCAAAAAGCTTATATTATGCTGTGATTTGATAAATATTATATATTATTAATGTTGAATAGTGTAATTTTCAGGGCCAAACATCTGTGGATGATAATTAAGCTTTTAAACTTATTAGCTATATGATTTTAAGCAAATTAATAACTACTTTATGTCTCACTTTCATTAACTGTAAAATGGTTATAAAAATAGTTTCATCTTTAGAGTTGCTGTGGGGTTGAATTATTAATACTTGTAAAGTAATTAAAGTAGTACTAGACATACAGAAAGAGCTCCATAAAAATTAACTCAATACCACTCAATACCATGTGGCCTCTCCTGTTGCGGAGCACAGGCTCCAGACGCGCAGGCTCAGCGGCCATGGCTCACGGGCCCAGCCGCTCCGTGCATGTGGGACCCTCCTGGACCGGGACACGAACCCGTGTCCCCTGCATTGGCAGGCGGACTCTCAACCACTGCGCCACCAGGGAAGCCCAATACCACTATATTTTTACAAAGAGAGAAAGTATGAAAATAGAATTCTGAACTTTATTCCAAGCCTAGAGAGTTTCATTGATTCCCTGTAGGTTCTGAATGGATCCTTATGTGATCCTTCTTTCCAAGGCCACAGAACCAAGTTCAGTTTCTTAATTATAATATGAACTCAATAAATATCAATGTAAATATTTGTCCCTTTTGCAATCTGTTAGAATGACTATAAGACTCAGTACTTGGAGGAGAAGTGTGAGAATTGCCACTTGGAAAAACAAAAGGGCTGTGACATGAGTAGTTTTTTTTTTTGTTTGTTTGTTTTTTCTTTGTTTTTTTCTTTTTTGTTTGAGTAAATATTTCTTGTAATCCCCAAGACCCATTGAACATGAAGACTTTTCATCTATGGTTGCCAAATGGTGGGAAAGATACAGTAAACACTAGAGAAGTTTTCATATCTTTATCAGTTCTAAAACATTATACAAATGAATTATAACATCAAAGTTGATTAATTCAGTATGAAGCTCAAATTGAGGAAAGGGATATATTATTCAGTGAAACTATTTATTTTTAGATCATTGTGCGTTCATATGCGGCTCCTAGAAATAATCCAGAGAGACATCATGTACCCTTTAAGAAGTTTCCCCAATGTTAACATCTTACAAGACAACGGTACAGTAACATAATCAGGCTGTTGATATTGATACAGTCAAGATTCAGAATATTTTCATCACCACAAGTATCCCTCTTGTTGCTTTTTAAAGCCACACACACTCCCACACCCTTGAACCCTCACCGCCCCTGCAACCATCTTCTTAATCCAGGGCAACCATTTCTGCAATCATGTATTTTGGGGCATGTCATATAATGGAGTCCTACAGTATGTAAACCATTGGGACTGTGTTGTTCACTTACATAATTCTCTGGAGTTTCATCCAGGTTGTGTGTATCAATAGTTTGTTCCTTTTTGTTACTGAGTAGTATTCTATGACATGAGTGTGAGACAGTCTGTTTAACCATTCTCCCTTTAAAGGATATCTAGGTTTGGGGGATTACAGCTACTATGAACATTCATGTACAGGCTTTTGTGTGAACATTATTTTTTATCCAGGAAAACTACCCAGGAGGGCAATTGCTGGATTATATTATAGCTGCATATTTAGTTTTTTAAGAAACCTCCAAACTGTTTTTCAAACTGGGTCTATCATATTACATTCCCATTAACAATGTATGAGTGATCCAGTTTCTCCAAATTATTACCATTTTTTATTTTAGCTATTTTGATATATGTGTGGTGGATATCTCATTATCATTTTAATTTGCATTTCCCTCATGGCTAATGATAATGAGCATCTTTTCACGTGTTTATTTGACATGAATATCTGTATATCTTCTTTAGTGAAGTGTTTATCTTTTCATCATAGTTTAATTGGATTGTTTGTTTTTTACTGTTGAGTTTTGACAGCTCTTTACATATTATAGATGCTAGTCTTTGTTGGATATATAGCTTGCAAATATTTTCTTCCAGAAGGTACTTTGTCTTTTCATCCTTTTAACAAGGTCTTTTGCAGAGCAAAAGTTTTTAATTTTTTAATTTGTATGCAGTCAAACTTATCAATTTTTCCTTTTATGAATCATGCTATTGGTTTCAAGTCTAAGACTCTGCCTGTCACAGATTCCAAAGATTTTCTCCTATGTTTTTTCCCCTAAAAGTTTTATAGTATAACATCTTACATTTGAGTTCATGATTGGTTGTGTATTAATCTTGAGCATAAGATATGAGACTTAGATTGAGGTTAATATTTTTGCTTATGGATGTCCAATTGCTCTAACACCAGTTTTTGAAAAGTTATCTTCTCTCCTTTGAATTTCTTTGTATCCTTTTTGAAAATCAGTTGGGTATGTTTGTGTGGGTCTATTTCTATGTTTGCTATTTTGTTTCATTTATCTATATGTCTATGTCTTGACCAATAGCTCACAGTCTTAATTACTGTAGCTATATAATAAGCCTTGAAATTGGATAGTCTGATTCCTCCAACTTTATTCTTCTTCAAGATTGTTTTAGCTATTCTATTTCCTTTGCCTTTTCATATGAATTTTAGAGTAGTCTTCTCTATATTTACAAAATATCTTTCTGGGATTTTGACAGGAATTTTGTTCACAGGAGTTCACCACTGTGTTACTTATTCTTCAGATCCCAAGTCCCCTAGTCAATCTTTTTTCTTTTCTCTACCTTTCAGAATCTTCTCTATTTGTTGTACATATAATCAAGAATTTTAGTTGTAATTCTACTCCATCTTCTTGAAAGTGGACATTAGATATGTTTTCAAGGGTTGTAACCACTTTAATTGCTGATGCAAGTAACTAAGAAATATCAAACTCAATTTTAGCACCATGACTTGGCTATTAAAATTCTCATTATCCTCTACATTTTAAAAAATATCTGATTTGTGTGGGTTGAAGTAAGAGACAATGTTGCCTCTTGCCTTAAAAAAGTAAGTAAGTTGATTGTTTCATTGCATTAAGAATTATTATGTATGAAATTACTGTAAGGATAATCAAAGCCTTGATTCACTGAACCATAACTAGTAACCAGTCCTGGGGACCACTGTTTGTCAACAAGAGCAATTATAAAAGGTGTTTGGTCTGAAAGCATCTGTTAGAAGCTAGAGATTGGCTTAGAGTCATGGCTTAGAGTCATAACTGATAGCTAAACTCTTGTGGGGGAGCATGATCTGTTAATGCAAGCAGAATTAGGCACTGGAGGACTTGGGAAGCTAGCTGATGGTGACAGAATGGGAACAGTACTAATTCAAGAACCTGAAGAACTGGTCTAGAGTCCCAGCTTGGCCTCTAGTCAACTATGGAAGCTTGCTCAAGTACGTTACACTTCCTAAACCACAGCTATTGTGGTTGTTTAGATGTGAATGAGCTTATTCACTATTCAAATGAAAACTGGTATGTATTACTATTGTGAGGACGGTGATGAGGAGGTTGATGTATCCTGATGCATATAATAATTATTACTTTGGAGATTTTCATTTGTTTAATTTTGAAACACTGCAAGTCATAGGTTTGCAGATTAAACATTTAAGGTTAACTAAGTAAGCTTCTATAGAACATTGGTTCTCAACTTTGCTGCACATTAGAATTACCTGGGGAGCTTTTTAAAAGCTTCAGTGCCTTGGCCCATCTCCCAGAGATTTTGATTGAACTGATCTGGGGTGAGACCTGATCATTAGTACTTTTTAAAAAGCTCCCCAGGTGATTTTAAAGTGTCCAGGGTTGAGACTCACCAATCTGGATAAACATCTCCAGTCCTGACTCAAGATGTCACTCAGCCTGAGTAATTCAAAATTACCGTTGGTCTCATAATTTTCAAAACAGGGTTGGAGAAGAGGGCTAGTTTGTCTTCTAACTCCTTCATCCCTCTCCCTGTCCCCCAAGATGAGGCCTTAACATGTATATTTTGAAAATGTTCCCTAGTGATTCTGATATCCATCTTGTAGTTTCACACTCCCCATCCCACCTCCATTTTCCTCATATCTTTTTTCCCTTCCACCTGGGAGCTGACCTGGTGCAACTGTACCTTCAAAGTTAAGATACTTTCTGCAACTTTAATACCAGCTTCTTCTTGAACACCTTCTATGACAGTAAACTCACTAACTCCTTGGTATCTCATTTTGGTTTTGGAGAATCTTCAATAAGGTAAGATGTAAAGGTGACAAGGACACAGATTTCAGCTCAATACAAAGAGGATGGTGTGTGGTAATTTAAAAACAAATCCCAGCTTTAGTTATAATGTCTTTTGAAAATAGCTAGCTTTTAAAAATACTTACTATATTTCATTTACTAAGCCTTCTACCTCAAAACAACCCTGTGAAGATGTTATGATCATCTCCTCTTGTTAAATAAAAGGCTAGTTTCCTAATTTTGATAAGTGAGAAAGATGAAGCACACGGAAGATAGTAAGTTGACAAAGTCAGTCAGTAAATGGTCAAGTGGAATCTGAGCTATAGAATAGCTCCCACAGCTGGATTCTGACATGAGATTTCCATCTATGGCCAGGTTCATTTGTTTTTATTCTTGTTTTTTAATACGAAGTAGTGTTTTTTCAGTAATACAAGTAATACGTCCAAAATAGATATTCAAGACTGGATCATGTCTATGAAGAAAGGTTGATGGGGATGAAGGGATATTGCTGTAGCCAACATTCAAGAACGCATGGGTGAAGGGAAGGAATCTGAGGAATCAATCGGGGGGTAGTTTTCTGGAAGACAACATCAGTGAGAGCAAGGTGACTAACCCTCCTGCCTCTTTCCCTCATTGCTGTTTCCAACGAAGTATGAACTCTGGTCCCTCCTTGCATTTAAAGGCAAAACCTGTCACTCCCCAAAGGAGCTCCCTGTACTGGTTGGTTCACTAATGCACTGCTGACTGGGCTTGTCTGGTAACGGGACACATTAAATATCTAAATCTTGTCCTTCCTCAGATGCACAGCAGCAAAGATGATTTTCCATGGAATTCAACATTAAGCTCAGGCACTTTGTACAGCTGTGCATATAAATGGCTTTTCACATAATCTCTAGAGGCCAGGGTCAATGTTCCTCGTACATTTTAATACTGTAGATGACATAGCGACATCCTTCCAATTTATATTCCCTCATAACTGAAAGGGGCTTAATAAAAGTGAGGAAAAGGCAGTATGTACACAGCAACATGGATTTCTGCTGACAGTTGAGCGGAAGTTAATTGTAATTTTAATGTAATTTGTTCCATGGGTGATGTTGAGTCCTGGAACATAACTAAATCCATTTTAAAAAAAATAGGTGTGTGTTTATGTGTGTGTGTCTGTGTTATAATATTAGAATGACCCAATTATACAGCTGTCATGAAGACACCAAATATAACTTCCCCAGATGAATACTTTAATTATTTTTCCCAAATTATATATTTGTTTAAATAAATGGAAGCCTGGCCTTTATTATCAACACAGAATTCTACCCAATCAGATTTTGGAGTGACACGGGGGTTATGCTGCTTGAAATAAACACACACAGTATTTATTAAAGTACGAGTATAACACAGTCCTAATTGCTCAGTTAAGCTTATCTGCATGAACTGTAGTTAATATTTATTCTGGGTGAAGTAGTTTTTTATTAAGTTATTTTTTCATTTAGTAGAGCAAGAATATGCTAATAGTTTTGTTGCTAATTCAAACATTTCCTGCTGTGAGTAAAAACAAATGTAAAACTGAAGAATGATGGTGTTCTCTGGCTCTGAAATTTGTTAATTGCAGAGCTATTCAATTATAGGTAATATCCTTTTATTGCTAATAAGATTACCGTGTGTCAACACAACTGCAGTTCTGAAATGGAATTTGTCCAATTTGCCTTGTATGGAATTTAAAACTGTTTTGTGTAAAAGGCTTTAGAAAATTAGCATTGAAATATGAATGACAAGAAGAAGAAATCAGTAAAATACCAAATCTAACTTTTTTTCACCATCCAGATGCTTTTCTTTGGGGACAGTTTCAAAATGGATTTTGCCTGCAAAAAAAGAAAAAGAAAAAAAGAAAGAAAAGATAAACCAACAACAAAACAGGCAAATGATTGAATCTATTGCCAACTAGGTTAAAAATGTCTTTAACTTGTTTGCAATCTATTTTTTATGAAATTTGGTATTATTCAAACTCCCCTCCCCCAGCCCGTGTCTAGTATCATGTTAGGTACAGAATAAGCAAAGAATGAAGTTTATGGTTTAGATCAGGAAATCAAGAAAGCAACATAATCAACTAGTTGGGAGAGGAAGCGGCATGTAAAATAAATATTCTGGGATATATTAAATGTATTAATCAAGGTTCTCCAGAGGAATAGAACTAATAATAATACATACGTGTGTGTGTGTATTTCTATAAACATACAATTTGTATACATTATAATATATATTTATTATATGAAATATATATCATAATAAGATTTATTATAAGGAATTGGTTCATGTTATTTTGGAGGCTGAGAAGTCCCATGATTTACTGTCTGCTAGATGGAGATGCAGGAAATTCCATGGTATAAATTCTAGTCTGAGTCCCAAGGTCTGAGAGGCAGGAGAACTGATGGTGTAAATCCCAGTCCAAGAGCAGAAAACCAATCTCTCAATTTATACGTCAGGCAGAGAGAGAGGATGCTCCCTTCCGCTGCCTTTCCTTCTATTCAGGTCCCCAGTGGGTTGGATGATGCCTACCCACAGCAGGGAGGACAATCTACTTTATTCAGTCTACTGATTCAAATACTGACCCCGTCCAGAAACAACCTCACAGACACACCAGAAATAATGTTTATTCTGGGAACCGTGGGACCCAGTCAAGTTGACACGTAAAATGAACCATCTCACTGGGTCTTACCTCAGACCAGTTAAATCAGACTCTTAGAATGTAGAACACGAGAATGTGCATGTTGTATTTGATCCCCAACGTGCTTTGTATACACATGGAGTTTGAGAGCCAGTGGCCTGAAGGGATCATTCTGGTATCTCATGAATGGCTTTTGTGAATATCTGGTGTCCTTCAACATTGGCCTTTGACTGCAAAGACTATAGAGTGACTTTCCATCTTTTCCTAAGGAGAAGACTGTATTTGTCCACTTACTTTCAAACACAGCTGGAACAGAGGCTTCAGGATGATGATGATCTTTAAATAAAATGATAGCAATCATGCCAGAAAATGTAGATATTCAGGCTCCTCTGTACCTAGTAGGACCCTTCAAGAGTATGAATGACAGATTGCTTGGGAAGTCTGATCTTTCCTTCTAAAATGATGTTTCCAAAAATGTAACCTATGGACCATGTGTATCAGAATAATTTAGGATTCCAGACCCATTCAATCAAAATCACAGAGAATGTATCCAGAAATCTGTATGTCTTAACATGCTGCATCACAGTTCCCATCCTTTCCCCACCCCCAGTTGAGTCACTGACATTTGATGAGCTTGGGAAAGAACTTCCTTCTCCTTTCCCTGGATTTAGGAAGAGTAACTGTTTTTGTTTGCCTGGAACTATCCCAGCTTTAACACTATAATTCCCATGTCTTGGGAAACTCCCCAGTCCTCAGCAGATTAGACCAGTTGATCTCCCTAACTAAGACGTAATTTCAAATTTTCTTCTACCATGTATCAGCCGTAGGGCTTTGAACATGGCAGTAAACCATTTTGAGATACAACTTCCTCATCTGTAAAATGGCTACAATATTCATTTCACAGAGACATTGTGCGGATTAAATGAAATTAAATGTGATTCCACATACAAATCACCTACAAGCAGACGTTCTTTCTGTAAATGTTATTTCCTTTCTCTGTTGTTGGCAAAATCATATTCTCAGTCCCAAGGGGAGTATTCTGTTCTACACAACAAGAAGGTGGGTGCCGTTTAATTTGTTTCACCTGCCAAAAAAGAAAGCTACTCCTTTGTCAGTAAATAACAGGTTATCGTGAGCTATTTCCAGGCAGATTTGTTTTTTTTTTTTCAATTTGCTAATATGCAAATTGAAAGTCCTGTTTCACTTCATTGCCATGTAAAATTAATTAACTACAGAATTCTGGATATAAACAAAAAAAGAAAAAGGAGTTCAAAATATGGGGCTGCTAGTCTTAGAATTTAGATAAGACATACGGAATCATATAAATCAAAGCAGGTGCCCCTTCTACAATTTGAAGTGATGTTGTGTACAAAGCCTTAAGGTTAGGTTATGTTCCTACTACTAACTATAATACGCTATGAAGATTTAGACAGTTCTCAATTTTTCTAGACCTTCGATTCCACATTTATAAAAGAATGAGGATGACATAATATATCAAATTGATCTCTAAAATTCCTTCGAGCTTTATGATTCTGTTCTAGATAAATTATTATTTTGCTTCTATTTGAATTCTCTTAGCAAAAGGGAGCTGGTGACTTTAAGACAGTTAAATGCCAATTAATTTTATATTGCTCTCCTTTACTTTGAAACAAAATCTTCTTTCTATAACTTATTCCCACTAGTCTTAAATCTGCCCTTAGAAAAACTCAAAATAACTCTTATTTTCTTCCTCATGGGCTGGTTCTTCAACTATTTGAAATGAAGGACCACATTAAGCCTTGGCAAATTTTGTTTATACTTTTGCTGGAAGTGGACATGACTTGGCCATGTTTAACCATGGTAGATTTGATTGAAGCCCTGAGGGTTTCTCAGGCCAGGTGACACTGTCCTGGCCAATTTATGACTGAAAGGCTAAAATCTAGACTGGCGATTTGGAGAGGCATGTATTAGCATCGAGTTTGGACAATCAAATCAAAGGGCTGACCCTTTCTTAGTCAGTTAGCTTAAAGTAAGAGGGTCAGAATTCAGAGATAAAAGTGGATTGAGGGAAGGTTAAGTGGGTAGGAGCTCAGGCATAGGGAACCTCCTTACTAGAGTGGATCGATTTGGCTGGGGAGTCTCTGGGTGGAGACTGAGAAACAGAGGTGTTTAATCAATAATAATATCCCACTTAGGAGTTGAAAGGACAGAACGCTTAAATCTAGGTTAGAAAAACTATTCATTCCTTCAGCCATTAATTCACCGAATAATTGTCGAGTACCCACTCTGTGCCAGGCACTGTTTAGGCACTGGATCTGTCGCCGAGCCAAGATAAGCCTCACTTCTATCCAACAGAGCATGATGTACCAAACCTACCACCTGCCAAGCATCACCCGCTAGCACATTAATGATCTTATTGAGCCTTCCTGTGATTAAATTGAGGGAGAGGTTGTAATATATAGCACGTTAAAATGCACAGATCTCTGGATCCATTCTCAGGGATTTTTATTAAGTGGGTCTGACATGAGACTTGGGGACATGCACTTTTAATAACCTTCCTAGATTATTCTGAAACACAAGACCCATAGTCTTTTTAGAAAGATAATTTTAGAAGGAAAGATCAGATTTCCCAAGCAATCTGTCCTTTACTCTCTTAAAGGGTCCTATTACGTCCAGAAGAGCCTGGATACCTGCACCTGTTGAAGTTGTAATTTCTTTAATTGGATACATGGCTTGTTCAATGCCCTGACAATCTTTTTATCATTCGTCATGTTCACGACCACTTCCTACTTTCCACCAGATCTTAGGGATCTGAGGACAGACTTTCACTCACCAACGATACTTTTAAGGATGGACCCAGAATTAGCCATGTAGCCATATTCTACTACTAGTGGGTATTAGAATTTTTCTGAACAGTAAATTTTTTTTGATGCAAAGAGTGCATTTTTATCTTTAGTGAAGTAATGTTTTCCGCTTTTATTGATATAGTAGTTAGTTAAAAGCTTCATCTCTTTCACATATTTCTCAAATGAAATTGTGTCATACAATCACCTCTGTGCATGGTGAATCAGCCCCTTTACTCAGGGGGAAAGCCAAATTCTGAATCTGTAGTATTCCATGTTTTGCTGAGTTGACCTTCCCCCAAGAAGCTGCTTCAAAGTCTTCAATCTCTTTTCTGATTTCCAGAATTAATCCACTGTACCTACATCTTGGATGTCCACAGAAATCCAGGTTTCGGTATGGTATACCATAATACAAGTGATTATCCCTTTGCAATTGTTTACCTTCACTGATCTGATCCTAACACCTAATGTTCCCACCTGCTCAAATCCTTCGGCATCCTTTGGGACCACAGGCACAAGCAGGCTCCATTCTATTCTCAACACTTTCTTTGAATGGTCCTTTTATCCTCTCACTTAACTGGAACATGACTGTGCTGAAGATACTGCATCTCTGTAACCCCTTGAATGTAGACTTTTTTCTTCTACACTCCACATAACTCAAGTGTCCTTCCTATTACCTATTGCTACTTGAAAATCATTTCTTCTCCTTCCTCCTTAAAAACACTAGTCTTGGGCTTCCCTGGTGGCGCAGTGGTTGAGAGTCTGCCTGCTGATGCAGGGGACATGGGTTCGTGCCCCGGTCCGGGAAGATCCCACATGCCGCAGAGCGGCTGGGCCCGTGAGCCATGGCCGCTGAGCCTGCGCGTCCGGAGCCTGTGCTCCACGATGGGAGAGGCCACAACAGTGAGAGGCCCACATACCGCAAAAAAAACCAAAAAACAAAAAAAAACACTAGGCTTTTTCAGTTTCAACTCATCAGATTTTTTTAGCTCTCACTTCTGATACTGTCACCTACTGATATCTTATTTACTCTCCCCATTCATAGGGCATCTAGCTGTTGCCTCCCTCTCCATAGCTATGATTTTTTGAGATTTCCTTATGCAAACAGATGATACATCCAATTCCTGTATTCTTAGAACCTTCATCTACTTGTTTCTTACATTCCCTTCAGTCTCACTTGGCCAAGCAGTCATGTGATCATTACTTATACCTATACTACTCCCAAAATGTTAGTTTCAAACATTTTAATAATCTCTGATTACCAACTTCTCTCCTTCCAACTTGCACTAAAACTTTTATTCCAAAATTCGACAAACTCGTGAAAATCTGTAATCCATTTATCTTAACACCTTCTCACTGTACATCAATCACTCTAGGTCCTCACTTTCCTTAGAAACCTAGATTTATTTTTTTATTCCAGCCCTGTGTTCTCTTGGAAATTCTCTGTCCTCTCTCACCTGAAATTCTATTCACCCGGAATGTCCTTAACCCTGATTAACTCAACTATCCTTTTATTTTGCACCTACGAATGAGTAGCCCAGCAATCAAGAGAAAATTCACTGATTGGACTTTAAATTTATGTTCACATATCAAAAGAAATATCAACCCTGACAGGTTATCCTGATAAACTTTCCTATTAAATTTACTTAGTTCCTTTTATATATATATAAATTTATGTATTTTATTTATTTATTTTTGGCTGCGTTGGGTCTTCGTTGTTGCGCGCAGGCTTTCTCTAGTTGCGGCGAGCGGGGGCTACTCTTCCTTGCGGTGTGTGGGCTTCGCATTGTGGTGGCTTCTCTTGTTGCAGAGCACGGGTTCTAGGCACGCAGCCTTCAGTAGTTGTGGCACGAGGGCTCAGTAGTTGTGGCTTTCCAGGGATCGAACCCGTGTCCCCTGCATTGGCAAGGGGATTCTTAACCACTGAGGCCACCAGGGAAGTTCCACTTAGTTACTTTCTCCAGTGACAATTTCATTTCTTATCCTCAAATCTTCAATACCCACTCCCCACGTACTGTCTTAGCTGATGATCTGCACACAATAGATGAAAATTAATTAATCTTGACTAAAAATCCTACCACCCTACTGTATTGTTCCCCTTATTATAGTTTTCCACATTATGGTTTCCCTTATTATAATAAAAATGATGTTCCTACTTAAGGCCAAGTTAATTTGTGCCACAAATTCCATCTACTATTACCATCTTAAGGATTTAGTTTCTGCAATTTAACTCTTTCTCCCCTGGTGCATCAAATTTCCACTCTTTATTGGTTCTTTCAAAACATTTAAAAAAATACTGTTCCTTACCTTCGTATAAGCTTCCAGGTAAGGGTACCATTGCTCTGCCTCTATCTACTGGAAGAAAAAATCATAAAAGTAGTTCCTCATATTTGTGTTTTCTAAGTGCTCATCTTACATTTTGTTTCCCACTCATACCCTTTGCAACTGGACTTTGGACCTCATCATTATATCTAAACAGTTCTTAACAAGGTCACCATGAATCTCCACCTTCCCATGGCTAATGGTTAGTTTCCCATCATCTTGCTAGCACCCTCTACAGTATTTAACATGATCCATTATTCCATCCATAAGGAAACATGTTTTCCTTTGTTTCTAGGACACCATAATCTCCCGGGTTTCCTCTTACTTCACTATGTGTACTTTTCAGTCTTCTTTCACAGGTCCACGTTATCTATGAAATCTCTGATAGAATTGCCCTTAGACTCTGGGCTCAGCCCTCAGCTTTCTGATCCTCTTTATCTATAATCTTTCACTATGTGAAGGCATTTACTCCCATTGTTTCAAATATATTTGTATTCTGCTACCCTTTTAAAATATCTTAATCCAAAGATCTCTCCAGTGCCCAAGTCTGATATAACCAACTAATATAGTCAAATAATTACTACTAGGGTGTTCTATAGGCATCGCAAATTGGCCAAAGCAGGACTATCAATTATAGTCCTTCACCCCTGTCCACACTATCCCATCACCTCAAGAAGTGATTCTACCATTGCAACCTAGATGCTCAGGCTATAAATCCAGGTGTTAATAATTCTTGATTCTTCTCTTTTTTTCATATTCTAGATCCAATCTATCAGTTAAGTCCTGCCAGATCTCCTGTCAAAATATAACTAAAATTTAACCACTTCTCATTTCTAACTGCAAGATTGTAGTCCCAGGAACCATCATCCTATGGAAATCTAGCAGGAGCCTTCTTACATCCCTTCCTGCTTCCACTTTCATCTCCCTATAGATCACTCTCCACAAAACAGCCACAGTGATATTTTCAAAAGTAACTCCATGCATGTTCTTATTCAATGTAAAACCTTGCATCGTTATTTATTAGAGAAGTGCAAATCAAAACTACAATGAGGTATCACCTCACACCAGTCAAAATGGCTATCATCAAAAAATCCACAAACAATAAATGCTAGAGAGGGTGTGGAGAGAAGGGAACCCTCCTGCACTGTTAGTGTGAATGTAAATTGGTGCAGCCACTATGGAAAACAGTGTGGAGGTTCCTCGAAAAACTAAAAATAGAGCTACCATATAACCCTGCAATCCCATTCCTGGGCACACATCTGGAGAAAAACATGGTCCGAAAGGAGACATGCACCCCAGTGTTCATTGCAGCACTGTTTACAATAGCCAAGACATGGAAGCAACCTAAATGTCCATCGACAGAGGAATGGTTAAAGAAGATGTGGTACTTATATACAATGGAATACTACTCAGCCATTAAAAAGAATGAAATAATGCCATTTGCAGCAACATGGATGGACCTAAAGATTGTCGTACTGAGTGAAGTAAGTCAGACAGAGGAAGAGAAATATCATATGATATCACTTATATGCAGAATCTAAAAGAAATAATACAAATGAACTTATTTACAGAACAGAAACAGACTCACAAACTTAGAGAATGAACTTATGGTTACAAGAGAGGAACGGTGGGGGGAAAGGATAGTTAGGGAGTTTGGGACTGACATGTACATACTGCTATATTTAAAATGGACCAATAAGGACCTACTGTATGGCACAGGGAACTCTGCTCAACGTTATGTAACAACTTAACAGGAAAAGAATTTGAAAAAGAATAGATACATGTATATGTATAACTGAATCACTTTGCTGCATACCGGAAACTATCACAACATTGTTAATCAACTATACTCCAATATAAAATAAAAAGTTAGAAAATAAATAAATAAAATAAAACCTTGCATGGGCTTTTCCCTACATCCAGAATAAAATCTTGTTGTGACCAATAAGGCCCTACATGATCTGGCCTCTGAATATGTCTCCAGATTTGTCTATATTCATTCTCTCAGTTGTTGATGATACAATCTTCACACTGACATACTTTCTGTCCCTTGTACATCCCAAGGTCTTTTCCATCTCGAGTATTCGCCCTTACTGTTTTTTCTTCTTGGACCATCTTCTTTCTCCCATACTTTTGCAGAGCTACCTGCTTCTTATTCAGGACTCAGTGAAATATTACCTCCTCATCAAATGCCTTTCCTTATCACTCTAGGGGCCCTCTCAGTCGCATGTAATCAAGTGACCCTATTTAACATGTGTTTTTTTTTTTTGCGGTATGCGGGTCTCTCACTGTTGTGGCCTCTTCCGTTGCGGGGCACAGGCTCCGGACGCGCGGCCCAGCGGCCATGGCTCACGGGCCCAGCCGCTCCGCGGCACGCGGGATCCTCCTGGACCATGGCACGAACCCACGCCCCCCGCATCGGCAGGCGGACCCCCAACCCCTGCGCCACCAGGGAAGCCCTATTTAACATTTTTTATTGACCTAATCAGTTCCTGAAATTAGCTTTTTGTTGTGGGTATCGTTCTACGTGTTTATCACATTTTTTTACCCTTACACTCCCCATTGAAATATAAGTTCCTGCAAATATTAGACACTGTATTCCCAGGGCCTGTAAATGTGCCTGGCAAATAATAAACACTCTGTATTTTTTGACTGACAAACAGTCATGCTGGCACTCCTTAACTTGCATTTGTGCATCTGCTGTGCTACTACTTAAGTATATTCTTAAGATAGGTCAACATTCCACTCTCTGGATTCTGGTCATTGTACTGGCCAATTGGACAGTCTTTATATATGAATCTCTTACCCTTTATCTATTGCCTTTTCTATCAGTTCTACTTCTTAGCTTTGTAAACAAATACATTCCGTTTTCTAGCATATATTTTTTCCAGTGTTTTGTTGAAGCATTTATACATAAAGTGGAGCTGTGAAGTGACAGCTACTTGAGAAAGGGCTAAGGGGTATATTTTGTAATTTAAAAAAAAACATTCTGAATGTGAATTTTCTCTCCACCTTATTCTTGTTTGTTGCAAAAAGTAACAGGCTTTTAACCTGTAAGTCAGTTTCCCCATAAATCAATTGGAGATTGCCATATGTATTTTGAAAGCCTGCTTTGAGGTTCAGTAAAATATAATTTATATAAAGCACTCAGTACAAAGTTTGGCATGTTATTTGTACAAAAAAGAGAATGAGCTACTTCCTGGTCTGCATGGGCTAGGAAAGGGTAAGTTCAGCTTAGGCAAGGGACAAAGAAATTCAGCGTACCCACCCACAAACATATTACTTCATATATTTCACTTTTACAATTTCATCTGAATTACCAAATTACCTTTTAACATTTTACTTCCCTTTCTTCTAAAATAAGGGGCTTGAGCAGACAGTCTAAGTCCTTCTAGCTCTAGAATCTCTCATCAGATTAAAGTAATTCACATGGGAGACTGAAAGAGGTGAGATGTTTTGTCTCAGACCATGAGAGTCCAGTTTTCTAGCTCTGGTTTCATTATACACTCAAGGATTTTTCCATCCTATACCTCAGTCTTGGATTACTGGTGTGTTGTCTATCTCAAGTCACCAACCATAATTGCTAAAACATGGGTTATAAGGGAAGGAGGAGGCTGAGCAAGAAGGGATAATATTGAGCTTGGACCCTTCAAAAGGAAAGCAGTAACTATAGTGAGATTGCAAAGGAATGCCCAGAGAGCCAGAGGTCTCTAGAAGTCTGTGCAAGGAAGCTAGGAGGTAGAAGACTCCATGAGTTAGAAGAGAAGGTTATTTTTTACTTTTTGTCTGTGTCCAGAACTTTTATCTTCATTACCAGCCGTGTGGCCAGCTGTGTAGGAAACAAACATTTGGTGGAGAAGTGTAACAAAAATGGAGCCACAATACAGGGGCTTAATTAAGATCTAGCCCTACCATTTTCTAGCTGTGTGACCTTCCCCCAAGTCATTTACTGTCTCTAAGTGTCAGTTTTCTCATTTTTAATAATTGAGATGTTTTCTAGCTCATAACTCCTAGTTCAGATAGATGATCAGATACATTTTAAATAAAATGAAACAATTAATCAACATTTCCCAGTCTTTCTTGGTGATAAGAATTATCTGGAATTTTGGTCAAACATACAGATTATAAAGAGTTACACTGAGAAAATCTGATGTATCAATAGTACATTCTGTGTAGGGAAAAGAATTTATGTTTTTAACAAATAACCAAGATTTGTTTTTTTCTTCTGACAAATTTGGATGACACTGAAGTGATGATGCTGTGTAATGATAATGGTAATTTACTCAAGATTGTGAGACTGGAGGTGTCCTGGGTGAAACAAGCCAGTCCAAAGGAAGGGGTTGCAAGATGTTCCCTCCCTCCATTTGGTTCTCATTGGTGTGAAGGAGACAGTAGTGTCTAGCTGTCCACAGGGAATGTTATTGTGGGGTAGAGATGAAGGGATGTGTTTTGTTTGTTTTTGTCTACCTACCTACCTAGGTACCTACTTACCCATGTATCTATGTACCTAATATCTACTTACTTACTTTTACTGTGCTTTGGGAGCTAATGCAAACTTTAGTCTAGAATCATAATGCTGCTAATGATAGGCTGATCTATTAACATCATATTTAAATATAATAAACCTCATATTTAAATATAATGAACATATTTAAATAGTGGAGAAAGAGAGAGAGAGGGAAAGATAAAAAGAAGAGGCAAAGAGCAAGGCATATTATAGTATTGTGGTGTCATAGTGACACCTGGTTCAAGGTCATAATTAATTATTTAAATTAAAGGCAACATTTTCTCATATAACTGTTTACAGACAAAAAACTGCAAAGATACTACTTTAATATTGGCATATCAGGTAGATATTTAAACCCTGGGCACTATTAAATTTATTGGTTTGTGTTTGGTTAAAACTGAGATACTGTTCTCCTTACAAATCAGCAGCAAGTTAGCAGACAAATTGCTTTGAATCTCCAAAGTTCCAAGAGTCACTGAGTGTTTTTGCTTATCCGTTCTCTAATTTCAGTTGACTCCAGTTACAAAATAATACTTATATGATTCATTACCAGCAAGAGACCTGGTGAAATTTAGCAAACTGCCTTGAAGTATCAAGAATCTTTTGCTATTTCCCTCTAGCACTGAACTTGCATCTGAGTAAGTATCTAAAAGTCACTAAAAAGAATTTCCAAGGACATTTTCTAATTTTATGATACATGTATGGGCCTCAAGTCTACAGTTGGCCCTCTGTATCCATGTGTTCCACACCCATAGCCTCAACCAACTGAGGATAGAAAATATTTGAAAAACAATTCCAGAAATTTCCAAAAAGCAGAACTTGAATTTGCCACACTGGTAATTAGTGACATAGCATTTACATTGTATTTGTTATTATAGGTCATCCAGACATAATTTAAAGTATAGGGGAGGGTATGTGTAGGTTATATGCAAATGTTATGCCATTTTATATAAGAGACTTGAGCATCCTCAGATTTTCGTATCCTCAGAGAAGTCCCGGAACCACTTTTGCTGTGAGCCTAAGGCTGCTTTAAAACATAACTGGTGCCTGATGCACTTACACTCATACAACCCTTCAGACTTCTTAGCTCACAGGTAAAGAATGAATATCAATCCAGTCTTTCACTTGACAGAGTAATGGGATATGGGAGGGACTCTACAGAGGACACACAAGCTGCATGTGTTCAGTATCAGTGGTGGGTTGAGCCCACTGCTACGTATGGAGCCCAGGTAGAACTTTAGATCAATGGAGCACGTCCCAAAGGGAGCACAGTCAATGAGGACTCGTCACGTCACCAAGCCACATGCAAACCCTGGATTATTCTTTGTCAAAAACTATCTCGCCGAATC
This sequence comes from Delphinus delphis, assembly GCF_949987515.2. Classification (NCBI taxonomy): domain Eukaryota; kingdom Metazoa; phylum Chordata; class Mammalia; order Artiodactyla; family Delphinidae; genus Delphinus; species Delphinus delphis. The sequence goes on along the minus strand of NC_082703.1, from coordinate 9,289,920 downwards.
GTCTTAAATAGATGATTTTGGCTGGTTAGCCTACATATGATATTATAGGCTCTCATATGAAGAAATCTTGTCAATAAAATTTCTGCTTAGTTGTTTTCCAGATCCTTTCCTGCATTACCTTTCAGCTTTACTTGCTTTCCACTCACCTACTTTCCTAGTTCTCAATCTTCCTACTGCCTAAACTCTCTTTAATTTTGAGAGTTTGTTCCTAAAATGGCCTTGCCACATATTAATTAAAAAAAAAAACTCTTTTAATGAAATTGGGACTCGATGAACCTGAAAACATCTTGATATACAATTTTGATTGCATTATAACAAGATCACGTGGGTCTTACTCATTTCCAGTCTAGCTTAAGGTGGAAGATATATTAGTTATTTATTCTTCCTTAAGAAATTAATCCACAAAGCAGAAACTAACACACCATTGTAAAGCAATTATACTCCAATAAAGATGTTAAAAAAAAAGAAAGAAATTAATCCAACATAGTGATTTAAAACAGTGAACATTTATTATCTTGTAATTTCTTTGGGTCAGGAACTCAGGAGTGGCTTCGCTGTATGATTCTGGTTCAGAGTCTTTCATGAGATTGCAGTCAAGAATTTAGCCCAGGGTGCAGTCATCTGAAGGTTTGACTAGGGTTTGAGAGATTCATCTCCAAGATGGTTTGCTCACCTGGTGTTGCCCAGAGGCCTCAGTTCCTTGACACCTGGGTCTCTCCATAGGGCTGCTTGAGTGTCCTCACAATATGGTACCTGGCCTTCCCCAGAGTGATCCAAGGGAATGTAAGGCAGGAGCCATTACAAGCCTTTTAAGATCTAGCCTTGGAAGTCATATGCTATCTTTTCCACAATATCCTCATTGTTCTACAGTGGCTTCATTCCTTGTGGAAGTGGCTACACAAGACCATGTAACACCAGGAGGTAAAGATCATTGGGGTCGTCTTGTAGGCTGGCTACCACAGTGAGGCATTAAGCTATGTTTGTCAGAGTGATAACATATCAAATTGACAATGCCCCCACCAGAGGAAGCCATGTGGATAGCAGCTAACCTGTGTCATAAAAGACCTTCTCTTACATTTACTTAGTTAATCCTCACAACCACTTTTTTTGGGGGTAGATTCCCATTTTATTAATGAAGATGCTGAGATTTTTAAAAAGTTGTAGTAACTTGTTCAATATTACTCCAGCAGTAAACTGCAGGACTGCGTTTTGAACACAGTCAGGGCAATGCTGATCCTGTTTGAATTTCTATAGAATAATACACACTCTCTTCATCTTGATGTTCTTGGTGGGACCATGTTCATAAGGGCATGCATCTTCATCATAATGGTCATTTATTTATTTTGGCTTCTGCAGTGTTAAGCCGGACTGCAAATTATGTTTAATATTCTGCCATCTAGATGTATGATCCCTTCCTCCCACAGTTCCACTGACCCTTTGTTAAATAAGGCAACCCTGTGGTTGAGAATCACCACTGTGAAGTATTTAATCCTCAAAGGAAAAATATTGTCTAGTTGTCATCAGTAAAACATAGGCTTTAATGTCACCATCACAAATGCTTATAATTCTAGAGCTATTCTGATTAGCATACTTCTTGGAAACCTTTAGTCTGAACATCAGTTTTTGTCCTGTAGACGAAAAAGGACATTTTATCTTCTACTCCCGAGTCTTAGGGGCCGCTTCTGCTCTTCCAGATTCATGTTCCCTTCGGGAATAACGGTGTATAATAACTGCAATTTTCATTCCCACTGCACATCTTAGGGCACAGAGCCCTGAAGATACGTCCTGTCTTAACCTTGATTCATGGCTTTTAATGCCTACAGTTAGCATTTGGTGCACAGGGTTTTAACTCCAGTCAAAACACTGCAACTACTGCCAAAGAGGTCGAATGGAAAGCAAACTGCTCAAACCATAAAGGCGGCTAAACTCATTTTGACCAAAAATCTAAGATCCATATTTTTATTTATTCAAGCAGCAGAATTACAGAGCTTAGAATTTCATGTGCAAAAGTCAGTTTCACTGATATTAAATGACTTCGCTTTCTTCCCGTTTTACGAGCTCCATCACAACTTTGGCTTTGTCCTTGCTTCTTTTCTTCTTTTCCTGAAGTCCAACTGTGATGCCGAGTTCTGATAACTTCTCACCCTAAAACACAATTAGGGCATCTTTAAAACCTCCAAAGTCTAGAATGTCAAAAAAGAAAAGAAAAAAAAAAAAGAAAAGGAGGCTGCTGAAGGGTCACTGCTACACTGCAGTATTATTGGGGCTCTCATATAATAGAGACAGTCTCATTCACCAGAATCATTCTCAGAAGGAACACCCCATGTGGTTGGGAGGACAAATCTGAGAAGTTTGAGTTGATATCAGAGTTACAGCAATGCTCCAAAATACGGGTTTTGAGTAAAGCCACACGATCCTTATCCAAGCCGCCATCTAAGGAACCTGGGTCTGGTTAAGTGCAGGCTGTTAGATGACCTAAAAATATTTTTAATCATCTTAGGTGTAAGAAAGATTTTGTGTTTGCACAGGAAAATATCCTTATTTTGATGAAGGCTCATGTTGAAGTACGGGAAATTGAAACGGCCTTACTGTCTGTAACTTGCTTTTAAATACATCAGCAAATAAAATGGGTGATGCAAATATGGCAAAACGGTACCAACTGTTAAATGTAAATAATGGATATCGGCACATTGAATTCTCCCTACTTTTCTATAATAAAAAGTAAAAGAGGGCTTCCCTGGTGGTACAGTGGTTAAGAATCCACCTGCCAATGCAGGGGACACGGGTTCTAGCCCTGGTCCGGGACAATCCTACGTGCCGTGGAGCAACTAAGCCCATGCGCCACAACTACTGAAGCCTGTGCACCAGAGCCTGCGTAACACAACTACTGAAGCCTGTGCACCTAGAGCCGGTGCTCCGCAACAACAGAAGCCACTGCAATGAGAAGCCCGCGCACTGCAATAAAGAGTAGCCACCTCTCGCCACAACTAGAGAAAGCCCGCACACAGCAATAAAGACCCAACGCGGCCAAAAATAAATAAATAAAATAAATAAATTTATTTTTTTTAATGTAAAAGAAAAATTGGTGAATGAGGTACAAAAATTGGGGGGGCAAAGTGAATAGGTCAAGATAGCAGAAGAAAGGATGAGTTCTGTTATCAGCATTCCATTTTCTGTCCTTTCCAAAGGCATCCTTCAGCTGCTGTCTAAACAAATGTTGAACAAATACTTAAGGAACATACTTTAAGGAACATACTTAAGGAAATACTTAAGAAACATACTTAAGGAACATATTAAATTATTTGCCTACCTGGAAGTTTGGTCTATACAGTAATTCTTCACATATCTTCACATGTCAGAGACTCAACCACTGGCAGAGAACCAAGACCAAAGAAGTATAGAAGATGGAGAGGACATCAACCATATGGTGAAAGAAAACTTCCCCTTAAATGAGTTTCAGTAGAAAGACTGTATGTCTGTATTATCTCAAGCATGAGAACTTCAAAATCCAGAAGTCTGAGACCATTTAAAAATATTCCCAGAAGGTATTACAGTTCCACTGCAGGTTCACAAGGACCATTTTAAGTTAAAAAAAAAAAGTTATTATTCACAGAATAATTTGTTTAAAGAATTGGAAAGTGGAGTGCATTTTTCTAAGGATTTCATGCAAGATGATTGATTATTTTTTTAACATCTTCATTGGAGTATAGTTGCTTTACAATGGTGTGTTAGCTTCTGCTGTATAACAAAGTGAATCAGCTATACATATACATATATCCCCATATCTCCTCCCTCTTGCATCTCCCTCCCACCCTCCCTATCCCACCACTGTAGTTGGTCTCAAAGCACTGAGCTGATCTCCCTGTGAGATGCAGCTGCTTCCCACTAGCTATCTATTTTACATTTGGCAGTGTATATATGTCCATGCCACTCTCTCACTTCATCCCAGCTTCCCCTTCCCCCTCCCTGTGTCCTCAAGTCCATTCTCTATGTCTGCGTCTTTATTCCTGTCCTGCCCCTAGGTTCATCGGAACCACGTTTTTCTTTTTTTTAGATTCCATATATATGTGTTAGCAAATGGTATTTGTTTTTCTCTTTCTGACTTAACTTCACTCTGTATGACAGACTCTAGGTCCATCCACCTCACTATAAATAACTCAATTTCTTTTCTTTTTACGGCTTAGTAATATTCTATTGTATATATGTACCACATCTTCTTTAAGGATGATTGATTTTTTAAAACTGTGGTAATCAAACATTTATTACCCTATTTTATCACAGTAGAAAATAAATTATATAAAGTGACACAATAAACAAAAAAGGACCCTGCTTTGGGGGCATTGTTGAAGAGTTGGCCAACTATTTTAAACTCCTTTATTCCCCTACAGAAATGTAGAGTTTGGGCCTATCCTTTAGGATTTCTCTTCGTCTTTTTTTTTTTTTTTTTTTTTGTTGTTGTTGTTGTTGTTGTGATCACTGTCGCTTCACTGTTAGGTAATTTAGCATACACATTCTAAGAAAAGGCTAACTGTGGAAACATATGGTGTTTCCATGCAGATTAATCTATATGTGTGAGGGAAAGTTACAAAACTGAAAAGTACTTTTTCCTCTACCTTTTTCTTTGCACGGTTTGCAAGGGAGCAAGTGGTCGGCAACAAGGATGACAGTAGAAAATGAACTAATTAACTATACATATGGGAACCAGGAGAGATTGCAAAGAGAAGTTGGCAAAGCTCAAGCCAGCTGGGTAATTTGGTATTGTCATTAGTGATAATAAATGTTTGCTATTCATCAAAATGGTCTTCAATGGCATCAAGAAAAAGTTCATGATCTTCCCTAACAACCTAACGATGTTTAGTTTTCTTCTATTCTTAAGCATGTACATAGTAAAAGCTACTCTGGGTTTTAAAATTTACTATCAATGAACAAGTTCTCTATTTAATGTGTTAGAAAAAATACGATTTAGCTAGTCCTTGCCATAATATTGGTTCAGACTAGTATTCCCTTAAGTAGCTTCAAAGTTGATGGAATTTAAAAATTAAAAGTTGAAACTAGGCATAATCCTTTAATTACAGATTATTTAAAGCAGAATATTGAAATATTGACCTTGAGCCTGGGTAAGAAAAGCTTAATAATATTTTCCTTTATTAATTATAATTCTGAGTCTCTTTAGCCCTCTCTTGCTATTTCAAATGGACTTTAATATGTGAACATTTGACTCTAAAGAAATAATAATAAAGCAAGTATATTTCTTCTCATTAATAAATAAATTTTTTTCATTGTGTTGTGAGGGAGGACACACACAAATATAGATACCACACTCTCTTGATTCAATATAAATTTCAGCATAGACCTGATAGGAAATTATGCTCTGAATTAATTTTATAACATCTACTGGAAAGATAATTTTTTTGTAAACTATTTATAATTGGCTCAACACTTGACAACAATTTTGGTTGAAATAACCCTAGATAAAAGCATGGTAAAATTTTCAGTTCTCACAAGATTAGAAGAAAGAAACAAAAACAGCAATATCCTTGGACTAGTATTCTGACCTTAGGGCATTGTATCTGAGTATCATTTGTGAAATTAAGTTGAAACCTTTTTATCAAATATAAACAGCAAAGGAAAAATACGAAAGGCAATGGTGTCATCTATCTTTCTATCTACATATCTTATCTGTGTATATCTATCTTCAGATACACATATAAACACATTTTTTAAAAGAGTGCGACGAAATTAGAAAGATGTGGGTAACTATAGAAAATAATGTACCAGATGGCAGGAGCTACAGAGAAGACAAGTTCTGTCACGTTCAGTGGTGAGATTATACGTGTCAACAACCCCCCAAAACATATGCTTTTAAAAACGTAACACCATCTATAGGCTTTCAAATATATGAAATAAAATTTTACTGTAATTAAGATGAGGAATAGTCATTACCCATTTGGATTTGTTCCAGTTCTCACAAGGGCAAATTCCTAGACTGCCATTTTCTTTTCCCATTATAGATTCTGGAATTGGGGCAAGGTATTAGGATTTTAATGCCTTAACATATTCTATGAAATATACTAGTATACTTTACTATTCTGACCTTCTGGCACATCATATTTTGATTCGGGTGGCCATTCACTCTTTGCTCTCAAGCTCGAACGGAATGAATGGATTGACTATAGCTAGTCACAGTACAGAATACTGAAAAGGTCATTGTATCTCATCCACTGTGCTATTATTCATGGAATATACAGGACCTTAAATATTTGATACGGTAGTCTTGTGACAAAGAAATCCAAGAAAAAATGGAACAAAGAATCACTTCTCATGGCACAATTTCACCATAATTCAAGAATGATAAATAGGAGAAGCCCAGTACGGGGGAAAGAAAAATCATCTTCACTTCTTCTCATCTCTCTCTTTTTGGTAAAATATATCCATGAGCACATATTCTCAAAAGGAAAAGGAACTAGAGAGGCAATCTGAAAATGTTAAGGGGACTGCTTGAAACTAACAGAACTAAGGAATTGAGATTTCTGGTAGTATTTTCCAAGAGGTTTCAGGTCATGTTTGCTTATTTGCTGGAGAAGAGGTTAGACAGCTGCACCCTAATAGAAACATAAGGAAATTTACTCCATTTAACGTATTAGAATAGAAAGCCCCAAATGACATTTTTGCTAATAGAAACTTTAAAACATGTTCACTTTTCACCCATGAATGCCACCAAATAGCCAGGGGAGCCCCAAGTCCCTCATTCACAGGTAAAAGTAAGTTCCTAGGTGGTCCATTAACTACCATATTTTACAGAGCTATGTTTATGGCTGTTGATATTTTGTTAGTTTACATAATAAAATTAACCATGAAAAATAAAAGAAAACTGGGTCAAATTGAAGGGACATGAAAAAGCAATTGATCAAAGAAGAAATACAGAGCAACAATGAAAAATTTGGCAAAAAGCTGTCTCACTACTAATTCTCTAAAATGCAATTTAAACTACAATTTTATCCATTTTCAACTATCAATTATTCAAGCATAAAAGAAGAAGGAAAATACCTGGTGTTTGTGAGAGTGGGAAAATGGTATTCTAATTTTTGTTAGGAATATATATTAATAAATTTTATTCAGAATGTATTTTTGCTCAAATACATTTAAAATGTGCATAGCTGTAATCAACAATCCAATTCCTGCATTTCGTGCTAAGGAATAAATTAGATGTGTGCATTGACTTATCTTTAAGAATGTTAATCACAATGATATTAATAATAGTGAAAAACTGAAGACAACAGGAAATTAAATACATTGATGTAAAATTCTGTTTACATCACTTAACTTAAGGAAACTCATAAAGGCTTTAGAACATGTTCGTAATATGTTGTAAGTGGAAAAAAGTAAGTAGCAACGTAATATCTTGTGTCTTCAATTTTGTAACGTGTGTGTATATGCATGTGGAGCTCTATCAAAAATCTACTTTTAATTTTAATAGTGATTAAGTCTAAGTGATTACATGATGGCATAATGGGTGACTTTGTGTGCATAAGTGCATATGTAGGAAAAAGTCCGATAGAACAAACATCAAAATGTTAACAGTGGTTAATTCTGAGAGGTAAAATTATAATTATGAATGAGTTTTTTATGTATATGTGTGTGTGCCTACCTTTCTGAATTTTCTCAGTGCTTTATAACCATTACATATTGTACTTTTTAAAAACTGAAGAAAACACCACTTATTTTTTTTAAAAGAACAACAACCAGGATATGTTTGTTCAAATGGTGATAAGAAATCAGAAAGAGAGATCTGAATTACAGTGATTCTTCAGGGAAGCATAGGATGATTTCCTAAGCAAAAGGACCGCTCCTTTTCCTGAATTGTCATGTCTCCATCAGGACTAATTTCCCGGGGTTTGGGGTTGTAAGATGGGGAGATACAAATTTAAAAAAAAAAAAACTTTTTAAGAAGAGAGTAAATTCACTGGTTGTTGTAAAATTAAGGTTAATAAAAATGTTTATCCCTTTCAGGAATTCCCTGGCGGTCCAGTGGTTAGGACTCCAAGCTTTCACTGCAGGGGCCACGGGTTCAATCCCTGGTCAGGGAATTAAGATCCCACAAGCCGCGTGGCGAGGCCAAAAAAAAAAAAAATTTATCCCTTTCAAATTCTCTAAGGAGGAAGGACTAGGAAATATGAAATGGCCCGAATGTGAGGGTTTAGTGCTTAGCAAAGCACGTGATTCACGTCTGTCTTAAATCTCCCTTTCACAAAACAGCATAAACATCACACACAGCAGAACTTTTTCTCCAGAAGTAATCCTTCCATACCTTGCCAAGACTTTCTTGAAATTATCAGAAAATAAGCCCGCACCCCAGAAGTAGGGTTTAGGTTCTATCCATATCAGGAGAAAACTTAGCTACTCATTCCCCAGAGACCTTAGTTCATGGTGCCTTGAAAGAGATTTGAGTTTGGTTAGATAAATTCAATTTGTGGAGCTCTTACCAGTGCCAAATTTTCATTTATTACAAAATGGTGAACTTACCGGGGAAACAGTCTACCTCCCAGATTCCTCTTTGAATTATGAAAATAATAGTCCTTTGGGTTATGTGGCCCCATCTTGGTTTTGTTTTGTGGACTACGATTATGCACTCCAAATATCAAAAAGAACTCAGTCCCACTGATTCTGGTTTACAGAATAGGACTGCATTCCTTTGTGTTTTGTTCTCTGTATTTTTTCCTTCCATCATTTTTCTGAAACTAGCCCTCAAGGAGCTGCTCACCGTTAATCTCTCATCTGTATTTGAAATGATCTAGGGTGCTCCAGAACAAGGATATCTTGAGAGGCAGCAAGCAGGAGAGAGGAGAGGTTTCTTTAGATTTTCATGGGGTAGAGGTTTACACACCCCTAGATCAGAAGAAATATACAACCTATTTTCTGGCAATTCCCTGGCATCTGAGGGAGACTGACACAGTCCATGCAAAGACTTTCTGCTCCAGGGGGCAAAGAAACCACAGAATCATAAGACTTCAAAGAAATAATACGAACTTGAGGCTTTCTAGAATACTCAGTTTGGCCCAATATCTTCCCCATCCTTGTTGCGGGGAGAGGCAGATGCATACAGGAGTGAGATGACTGAATCTCTTGCCAGTCTAGCAGAATGGAAGCTTGGAGTCAAAAATGATTTGCTTTAATAAGAAAAAAACATGATATTCCCATATACACAGATTCACAGTTGCAAATTTATACCGGCTGGGAAATGTACAGAAGTCTGGGAAGTCTGGGAAAGTCTGGGAAATGTACACGACCCTCCTTAACAGAGTTTCTCAGTGGAAATCATTGTTTTTTCTGTTTTACTGCATACACTTTCTCGCACTCCACGACAAAATGCTCTTCCACACCTAATTCCTTTGTATTTGCTGTATTCTTTGGCTTTCTCCCATTCTCTGATGAACTCACTCTTAAGAGTCTTGTGAAATATGCATTTCTTTCACGACACTTTCCTCTGAGCAGAGTTATTTACTTCTGCTTCTAAGCAGAATTCTACTTGGTAGCTCCAGTTCATACAAACAAATGGCAATAGTCCTGCAGTATTTCCCCATTAAGATGTGAGTGTTTTCCAGTCGGGGCAGAGGCCATCTCCTAACCATCTTATTTCATGACTACCTGCTATGTGGCAGGTGCTATGCGGACTAAACATCCGGCCAATAAATATTCTTTATCCAGTTTACCATGTTAGAAAATCAATATGTAAGTAAGATACATCGAAAACATCATCTAGATGAATTCTCTCATTTTGTAGAGGAGAAACTGAGTCACAGGAAACGTCTCTTGCTTAAAGAAGTGTTCCTCATATTTTAGCTCTTAGCAGAATATCTAGAGCATAAATTGCTAAACACAAATGTTGGACGCACTCCTAGAGTTTCTGATGCAGTGGTTCTAAGTCCTGAGAATTTGCGTTTGTAACATATTCCCAGCTGAGCTGATGTTGCTGATTGGGTATCACATAACGTCACACTGGTAGTCATTCAATGGCACAGCAAGTCTAGGACCCCAGTCTCCTGATGACGCCACGCTGAGGCTGCTTTGTATAGTTATTCATAACAGTATTAGTTGCTCATGACAAAGACATAAACATATGTAAATAATAAAAAGACCATGGAAATTAGTTGCTTGTTTTTGGAATTGCATTTAAGAAATAAAAAAATCCAAGGAAAAATGAGGGTGGACAGATGACCTCACTCCTTTTAAAGATATCCTTTGGATAAGGGGAAGCTGACCAGTTTGCTTGATCTGGGGATTAGAGACAGACTTCTTCCACTTCTCTCTGCCATGTCCTACTGATATTAATTCAGCGTCTTTTTTTCTTAGATTTTTTCCAAAGCCTTGGCAAAGCCCCCAAGTTTCTGTCTCCTGACCTGCTGTCTCAGGGCTGGAGAGTGAGGCTTAGGTTTCGGAGAGCTTTTTGTCCACTTTCTTTCCAAGCGCAGAATTTAGGAAAGCTCTCTGTTTACTTACTTCTAGCTGGTTGTTCTGGGGAAAAAAACAGCCATCAGAAGGGAGCACGTTTCTAATGTTTAAAGACAACCAATACTAGTTTCATTTTCTGTGTACATCAGGGCTGAATGTTAACGTATGATTACTCCCTGCCAGGCCGTATAGCACAAGCTGGTATTTGATGGATCCAGGGAGTCAAAAAGCAATAATGTTTTAACACTTACATAAAACCACCTTTTGTTTAATAGGAATAAATAATGTTCCGATCATAATAATGCCAACTCTCTGCACACAGAGCTGTAGCATCTAATGAGATGGGACCTCCGGACGTGAGGCGGGTACAATAGTATGAAGAATGCAACGGAGCAGCAGGAAAAAATTGTTCTAATCCCATGTGCCGCTAAAGAAAATTGCTGAAGAAAACACCATATAATTAAACTAATTTTTTTCATGATTCTTAAAGAAACAGATTGATGGTTTCCTGAAATTAGGAACAGGTGATAACGGATTTTCAAAATAGAATTTCAATAGAGTCATTCAGAGTTTCTGAAAGTAAGACAAAACCAAACAGAAAAACTCAGAACAGAAAATTTTAAAAAGGAAAAAAAAAGTATATAAGCTCATGTCTCCATGTTGCTACATTTTCTCCATACTCTCAACATGTACATTTATCTCGCAAATCATGGAGTCAAATGTGATCATTGATACTTCTTGCTCTTCTTTACAGTTGCTTTCCTAGCACTGAGCACTATGTGTGGCAAATGGTATATTCTCAATAAATATTTGTCAAATTCATATTTGAACATTGGTTCTTTGCCTGAAATTATCCTCCTATGCAGCCTGGCTCTCCCCTTTCCATAGGCTCTCCATCCAGGCTTCTACCACTGCAGATACGCACCCCTCTGTCTGGGCTGTCCACAGACCCCCACTGGATTTCCCACCAGGACATATCCCATCAGAACGACCTTACACTCCCAACTTCTTATCATGCACTTTCCCTGCCCACAACTTCTTTTTTTTTTTTTTTTTTTGCCCACAACTTCTTGCCCCATGTTCTAGCAAGCCTCAGCTGCGTCACTAATAGCTATTCTCTTGTATTCTTTATGACCTTTCACGGATGTAAACCCTGAAGGATCTTTCAAGTAAGGAAAATCGAAAGCAAATCCAAAATAAACAACAAACAATAGGAGTTAAGATGTTATGTTCACCCAGAAGAGAATGAGAGAAAGCAAGGCTAGGATCAAACCGAGCCAAATGGTGTCACAAATGGCTGCCACCTACACCACCTACAATGTGACATGGACAACTTCCTAGAACCAAGTCGTAAGGCTCATTCAGTGAATTATACTCCGTTCAGCCACCTACGTTCCCCGCAAACATGGTATTTGTTTTTCTTTTGGATGGATTGTCTGAAACTGCAGGCTGCCCCTTTCTTTAGATATCTGGCTGCATACAGTCTTTAGTGAGCTTACAGAAGGTTCTTCCTAAGCAATGTCTTCACTAGCATTGGTGCTAAGAGTTTGTATTTCACCCCACCCTTGCAGCTGGATTGCTATAAAAAATTAGAAAACAGAGACAAGAATGGAATGACGTCAATTAAGATATAGTATTGGGAAGTAGTACACTTTAGGGCTTCATAGGTTACCATGTGAGCTGGGCAAACCGTTTATCTCCATTCGTAAGTGAGAAGACCAAAGCTCAAGCCAGTTAAAACTCTCTAGTCCTCAGAGATTTGGAGAAAGAGAAAATGAGATAATAATATAGGGGCATTTTCGTAGAATAAATGAGCAACAGGTGTGAAACGCACTGTGTGGAGAATACAGTCAATAAATATGTAATAGCTTTGTATGGTGACATCGTAACTAGACTTACCACAGCATCATTTTGAAATGCACAGAAATACCAAATCACTACGTTGTGTAACAGGAACTAACATAGTGTTGTAGGTCAAGTATACTTCAAAGACAAATAAACCAGCTCCTCGAAAAAGAGATCAGATATGTGGTTACCAGAAGTGGGGTTGCGGGGGGGGCGGGGGTAGGAATTGGATGAAGGCAGTCAAAAGGTACAAACTCCCAGTTATAAAATAAGTAAGTACTAGGGATGTAATGTACAACATCATAAATATAATAACGTAATTTACACTGCTGTATGTTACGTATAAAAGTTGATAAGAGAGTAAATACTAAAAGCTCTCATTACAGGAAAACATTTTTTTTCTTTTTCTTCTATTTTGTATCTATATGAGATAATGGATGTTCAATTATTATGATAATCATTTCATGATGTAAGTCAAATCATTATGTTTTATACCTTAAACTTATACAATGCTGTTGTGTCAATTATATCTCAATAAAACTGGAACAAATATAAGGGCACTTAAAAATGTTTAAACTGTATAATTATTGGCTAAAGTATATGATTTCCTCTCTTTCCATAAAATGTAGAGAAAGGGTCCAGTGTCAGCTTTCTAAATCACTGATCAATTCTTATATTTGACATAGGGTATCATCACAGCAAGCTGGCCACAGTTCACTGATGGTTTGATCTCTTTAGATTTAAAAAAGGCTTAAATCTCAACTGTTCCCCAAATTGCTAATTGGTCCAGCTAGTAACTGCAGGAATTATACTACTTCTACTGACATGAATGCAAATGATGATGACTATAAAGGTCACTTTTCTTCACGTTAACAGCTGGCCATCAGGAGTTTAGAACTACATGAAGTGGGGGTGGATGTATGTTCCAGGGGGGTTTTTCTTTCCCTTGTAGATTAAGTTTGGCCCAAGTGTTGTTTAAGCTTATTGAGAAGATGGTGCTTGAATCCGAGGATTGTGCAAATCAGTGCACGCACAAAAGAACGTCAGCCTCCTGTCCCCTGATAAGCTTCTTAGCCACTTGAGAAGACACTCAGACTGCTCTTTTCTGAAGCCCATTCCTCTTGCCATTTCTCACATACCTAACAGCTCTTTCCACAATAATTTTCCTCATCTCAAATTCACAGCCTGTTATTGTCTCCTTGTCTTAAACCGAAAATAAACACAGCCGCTTGCAAGGCTGTCTATACAATATGTTCTCCCACCGCAAGCCTCCCACAGAGCAGATGAATGTTTACGTGTGAGAGTTCACTTTTCCATGGGGTGGTATGAATAACATTATCTGAGGGTATCGCTACCCTTAAATTTCTTCAATTTGACCACTAATTTTTTTCCTTCTTGTTTATTTATTTGTATTACATTTATTGAGATATAAATTCATATGAAAAATGCACAGACATTAAATGTTCAGTTTGATGATTTTGACAACTGTATACACCATAAAGTATACACCCATGAAATGACTACACCAAACAAGCTATAAATAGCTCCATCATCCCAAAAAGACCCTTTGTGCCCCTTTTCAGTTAATTTGCCTATTTATCCTTCTCCTTTCCCTGCTCCCAGCCAAGAGGCAACCACTTTCTGATGTCACCACGAATTGTTTTCCATGTTCTTGATTATCATATAAACAGATTCATACAGTATGTCTTCTTTCATGTTTGGGTTTGATGGCTGAACAGAACATTTTCAGATTCATCCATTTTATGTATATAAGTAATGTTCCATTTTTTTTTTTGCTTCATATTTTATTCTATGTTTATACAGCAATTTGTCAATCCATTTCTTTATTGGTGGACATTGGGGTTGTTTATAGTTTGGAACTATTGTGAATAAAGTTTATATACAAGACATTTATATACAAAACACATGTGGTTTCTTTTGTATTTACCTAGGAGTTGAATCGCTGGATCATATGGTAGCTATTTGTTTATGAGAAACTGCTGAACGATTTCCAAGTGATTGAATAAATCTGCACACCCACTGGCAATGAAAGTTGAGATTTCCTGGTTTTTTTCACTGTTGGAGGAAGTAATTGAGAGGATGTGACTGCTAGTTGACCCGCATGAGCAGGACCCGGACTTGCTTATTCATTTTCTCAACAATGTCTTTGATGAGAAGAAATTTTTAATTTTGAAGAAGCCCAAATGATCATTGTTTTCTTTTGTGGTTCGTATTTTGTGACTTACCTACAGGATATTTTCCCAGCCTAAGGTCACAAAGGTATTCTCCCGCGTTTTCTTCTAGAAGGTTTGTTGTTCTAGCTTTGATATTTAGCTCTATGATCCATCAAAAAATTAATTATGCCTCAACAGTTGAAATAAGTTCCAAGTCATTTTTTCTATGCAAATATTCCATTGTTCTATCACTATTTGTCAAAAAAACTATCTTGTCTTCACCCAACGTACTTGGTACTTTGGTTGGAATCAATAATATTAGTGAGCTTATCTGGACTCCAGTGTTTGCCTTTGATTAATTTGTCTAATTTATGCTGATACAACTCTGGGTTTTTTTTAATGAATTTATTTATTTATTTATGGCTGCATTGGGTCTTCGTTGCTGCGTGCAGGCGTTCTTTTAGTTGCAGCGAGCAGGGGCTACTCTTCGTTGTGGTGCACAGACCTCTCATTAAGGTGGCTTCTCTTGTGGTGGAGCACAGGCTCTAGGTGAGCGGGCTTCAGTAGTTGTTGCACATGGGCTCAGTAGTTGTGGCTCACAGCTCCATTCCTCTTTTTAGAAATTGTGTTCTTTTTCAAAAAATTTCTAATATGGAATTTTGATTGGAATTGCGTTGAATCTAAAGATCATTTTGAGAAAAGTGAAACTTCGGACAATACTGTCTTCTATTATATGAAATCTTTTATTACTATCTTTTATTCTTATTTGTATCTTTTTATTTATGTAAGACCTATATTTTCTTGTAGCAGCGTTTTACCATTTTCAGTATGGAGGTCCTAAACATTTTTATTATATTTATTTCAAGGTGTTTAATGTTCTTTTATTATATTACAAACAGTGTTATTTTTAAGATTTCAATTTCAGTTCTGTGTTGCCAATATGAGAAATATAATTTTATTTAATATTGCCTTTGTATCCTGTTAACTTGTTAAGTTTCCATATTAGTGCCAGGAGATGTTTTTGTAATTATTCCATAATGATTTGCATGTATGCAACAATTGCATCTGAGAATAAAGACAATTTCACTTCTTCTCAATCTTAATGATATTTATTTCTTGTCTTACTGCACTGGCTAGGGCCTGCCCCACAAGGGTAAATAGAAGCAGTCAGAATAGATATCTTTGTCTTGTTCTCAGTCTTAAAGAAAAAGTGGTGATTGTCTCTCATTAATTATGATGTCAGCTGTAAGTTTCTTGTAGGTACATCTTATAAGGTTAAACAAATTTTCTTCTATTTTTAGTTGGCTGAGAGTTTTTATCGTGACTGGTAATTGAATTTGGCCAAATGCTTTTTCTCCATTACTTTTGAAGATCACAGTCTTCTTTATTCTTTTAGTGCAATGATTTCCATGGGTTGATTTTCAAATGTTAAAACAAGTAAGCGTTCCTGTGATATATCTCATTGATCCTGATGTGTTAGTTTTTCAATAATTACTGGACTTTGTTTTCTATTATTTAATGAGGGATATTTATTTGCAGATTTCTTTCATTCTAATGGTATTAGAGTTATTCTTGGTTTATTAAATAAGTCAGGAACTTTATCCTCATTCACTCTTTTATGTTTGTGTATATTAGTATTATTTCTCACTTACCTATTTTCTAGAATTCAATAAGTGAAGACATCTAGAGGGCTTTTTTGTTACAAATTTAATGTCTTTGATATAGTGTTAAGATTTTTACTTTGTTTTATTTTAGTTTTGGTTAGTTAAATTTTCCAAGGTATCTGTGCATTTTAAGTTTTCAAATTTATTGGCAAGAAGTTGTTTATAAATCCCCACACATCACGTATTTATACTTTGTGAGATAGACTCTCTTTCATTCCTGGTACTGATCTTTTATTTCTTTTTCATTGATCAATCTTGTTAGGCCAAATTTTACTTGGTTGTTTTCTCTATTGTTTGTATATTTTCTATTTCAATTATTTCCACTCATATTATTTTTGTTTTCTACTGTGGTTTTACTGTAATTTTTTTTTATTTCTAGGTTTTTTAAAGTTACATTTCAATGATTTTCTACTTTTCTTCTTTAATAATATATACTCTTAAAGGTAAAATTTTTCTTCTAGGAGCTGCCTTGGCTGCTATCTGCAAACTTTAATATGTTGTGCTTTCATTTTCATCCATTTCAAAATATTTTTTAGTTTTTGTTGGGGTTTTTTGATCTATGAATTATTCAAAACTGTTTTTGATCAATATTCATATATTTGGGAATTTTCCAAATAACTGATTCTTTGAAAAATATTGAGACCTCTGGATGGTCGAGCACAGCATGGTTAATATTCCACATGCAATACATGGCTATTCTGAAGTTAATGGGTGCGATCTTCTATGAATATCAAATAGATCTAATTGGTTGACAGTATTGTTCAAATTCTCTATATTTTTACTTTCTTTGTGTGTGTCTACTTGTTTTATCAATTATTCAAAAGAATAATGTTACAATCTCTAAGTACAACTGTGGATTCACCTATTTCTTTAGCTATGTCAGTTTTGCTGTATTGATTTTAAAGCTCTATTGTTTGATGCATCCACAAGTACAATCTCTATGTCATCTTGATGACTATTCTCCATTACCATTATAGAAAGCCCCTCTTTCTGCCTGGTAGTATTTTCTGTCTTATTTGTTAGGCTTAGAACTTGCATTGTACATATTTTTCCTCCCTATGACTTCAAGCTGTGTCTTTGTATTTATAGTGTGGTTACTGTAAATAGCATATAATTGGTTTTTGCTTTTTTAAATTCAGTCTGTCAACCTCAGACTTTTAATAGGAGTGACTGGTAGCTTAAGATTTAATTTAGTTTTTCACACAGTTCAATTTGTCTACCATTGTGATATGCGCTTTATAGTTATCTCACCTGTTCTTTGTTTCTCTGTGACACCTTTCCTTTTATCTTTTTTGATGAAATAAAATTTTTATACTAATCACCCCTTCAATGGTATCAACTCCTTAGCCATTTATACTTTCGTTGCCCTATATGTTACTTCGACTTATCTGCAAACAACATTCTATGTTGTTATTATTTTTGCTTTAAATGGTTAATGGCTCTTTAAATAAATTTAAGAACATAGATACAAGTATTTATCTATGCATGTATGTCATTATCAATGTATCAAATATCTACCTATGTATCTATCAATGTATGTCTATATGTAGTCTGTATGTATCTATCTATGAATAGAATATGAAATGTGTTCTATTTTTAGCATATATGCTAGATCTCTTCTTTACTTCCCAAAGATTCAGACTTCCATCTGTTATTACTTCCCTTGGGTCTGGATATCTTCTGCTAGCATTTCCTGTAGTACAGGTCTACTGGAGACAAATCTGTCAGCTACTGACTTTCTGAATATGTTTTCATTTAGCTTTGTTTCTGAAAGCTATTTTTATTACATATAGAATTTGGGGTTAGAAAAATTCTCCAGTATTTTACAGATGTCATTTATTATTTTTTTTCTGTCCTCTGTTACTTCTGAAAAGGAGTCAGCAATTATTCATAGCTTTGCTCACTGTATGTATTTGTATTTGTCTTACTGCCTTTTTAAAAATTTCCTTTTATCTTTGGTTTTCTGCAGTTTGACTATGATGTGACCAAGTGTTTTTTTCTTTGTATTTGTCCTGCTTCATTTACTTATCTTACTTTGTGGATTGATGCTTTTTGACAATTTTGGAAAATTCTCAGCCATTATCTCTTCAAATATTGCTAGTGCGCCATCTTCTCATTTGGTATATTTGATATATTTGATGTATTAGACCATCTGATATTGTCCCACTGATTTCTGATGCTCTCTTCTGATTGTCTTATTCTTTCTTCTTTTTATCTGTTACTTTAGCTAATTTTTACTGTCCTTTCTTTAAGTTCATTCATTCTTTCTTCTGCTGTGTTGAGTGTGTTTAAGCACATTGAGGGAATTTTTAATTTATGACATATTTTTATATCACTTTTATTTTGCCAGCTTTATTGAGATATTGGTTTGGCCCAAAAGTTCATGCAGGTTTTTCCATAACATCTTATGGAAAAACCCAAATGAACTTTTTGACCAACCCAATATAATTGACATTTAATTGTGTAAGTTTAAGGTGTACAACATGATGATTTGATACATGTATACATTGTGAAATGATTACCACAATAAGGTTAGTTAACCTTACATCACCTCACATGTTATAGTGCCCCCCCCACGGGTGATGAGAATGTTTAGGGTCTACTCTCTTAGCAACTTTCAAGTATAAAATACAAGTATATAATACAATATTGTTAACTACAGTTACCATGCTTTATATTAGAGCCCCAGGACTTAATTATCTTAAAACTGAAGGTTGTGTCTTTGACCAACATCTTCCCATTTTCCCCACCTCCCAGCCCCTGACAACCACCATTCTACTCTGTTTCCATGAGTTTGGCTTTGTTACATTCCATGTGTAAGTGAGATCATACAGTATGTGTCTTTCTCTGTTTGACTTACTTCACTTAGCATAGTGCCCTCAAGGTCCAACCATGTTGTCACCAACGGTGAGAGTTCATTCTTTCTCATGGCTGAATAATATTCCATTATAGACACATATACCACATTTTCTTTATGTTTTCAATTTGTTAATATTCCATTATAGACACATATACCACATTTTCTTTATGCTTTATGTTTGATGGACATTTAAGTTGTTTCTGTGTCTTGGCTATTGTGAATAATGTAGTAATAAATATATATATAATTAAATATCTCTTTGAGATCCTTGTTTCATTTTCTTTGGTATATATCCAAAAGTGGATCACATAGTATTTTTAAAAAAATTTTTGAGAAACCTCCATACTGTTTTCCATAGTGGCTGCACCAATCTACATTGTCACTAGTAGTGCCCAAGGGTTCCCTTTTCTTCACATCCTAACCAACATTTCTTTTTTTGAAAATAGCCATTCTAACAGTTGTGAGATGATATCTCATTGTGGTTTTGATTTGCATTTCTCTGATGATTGATTGCATCTCAACTTTCTAATGGGGTTCAAAAACTTATGGTTTTTGTACCTTGTCTAGCTTATAGTACACTCTCTTATGATTTTTTTTTTATCCTATAGAGAAGCAGGAGTTTGATGTGTAGTTCTTATTTAAGCCATTTCTTTTCCTCTCATCACCTGATTTTAGTTAAATTTGGATGAATAAGCACATCTGTCTTATAAGGATATTTTACAAAGCTGTGAATATATTTTATGACCCTGAAGGTATACACATTACTTAATAAACACAGTAAAGTAGTCAAGATGATATATAAACATGTAAATTAAAACCAAAACAATTGCTGTATATCTTCAAAATTTAAGAGAGGAGGTTTCACATGTGTGTGGACTACATGGCCATTTTAGTGCCACAGGCTAAGTTTTAAATACCAGTAGGCAGAATTCTGTGAGTCAATGCCAACATTAAGTTTGGATGGCATGATCGTGTGTTTTCAAGGCACCCGTCTCCAGAGTGCTCTAGGGTCTCTCATGACGTCATTTCGTGTCTCATCTCTGTTTCATAATTCCTATGAGGTTAAAAGTGAGAGGGCACCATCAGTCCCTCTTTGCTGTTGAGAAAGCTGAGGTCACTGAAGTGCCAGGTGTTTTTGTCCAAGATTATATAGGTGTCAATCAAAATCAGCAGAAGGGAGAAATCACAAGCCAGGGGGCAACTGGCTTGTCTTTGTCTTGTCCTGGTCAGTCAACACCTAATTCTTACAAGACAAAATTGTCTATCCAGTTTTTAAAGGTCTCTCGAGACAGTGATGACCTGCTATGGTATTTAGTAACCTTTAGATCAAGGATATTAGTCATGTTTGACTAAACTCTGACAATCTCCCCATGGTCTCAAGACCAGGCCTAGGGAAGAGAATTAAGTTGAAGGAAACTGTCAGCTTCATACATACTTCGATACTTAGAAACAGTAATGATATACCTAAGTTATCTTTTCTCTTATGCTCACATCTCCCTAAAATTGGAATTTATTAATGTTTATATGAACTATTCCTTATACAAACCAGGGAATTGCCCTATTTATAAGAGTAATATCTACCTTTAATCAAACATTTCTCTGAGTGTTTAAATATATTATTTAATTTTCACTAAAACTGTATTAAATACATTATCTGATTTAATTTGCACAAAAATGATATAAGGGGGCTTCCCTCGTGGCGCAGTGGTTGAGAGTCCACCTGCCGATGCAGGGGACGCGGGTTTGTGCCCCGATCTGGGAGGATCCCACGTGCCGCGGAGCGGCGGGGCCGGTGAGCCATGGCCGCTGAGCCTGCGCGTCTGGAGCCTGTGCTCCGCGGCGGGAGAGGCCACAACAGTGAGAGGCCCGCGTACCGCAAAAAAAAAAAAAAAATGATATAAGGTTTTGTCCACAAAATTTGTGTGTCATAAACCTAGTATATGATACTTGTTTGTATGACACCACTGCCTTTTCTCTTTACTCTTTCTACAGTCTTGTTCTATCCCTTCGATAATAATTTATCAAAACAAAACTGGGAATAATTCTTTACAAAACAAAAGGATTTTTCATGGGCTTCCTTTAAATCACAAGTATCTCCAATGCACTTAGAACTTGATTTAATTATATTTGATCTACATGCTCTTTTTTTGAGGAAACATGCATTGTGCAATGTGTAACTATACCTTAAATCGTCATCCTTGGTTTCAGTCCTTATCTTAAATAAGATAAGTAAACTTTGGAACAGAGATCAGGGTTTTGTTTCCATAAGAGTTAAAAAAAAAAAAGGTAAGCAACTGTAATATTTTAAATTGGGAGATTTAACCCAAAATGGGGAATTTCAGTTTCTCTGGAGAAATCTGAAAAATGGACAACAGTTGGCTTGCATTCTCACATAGCACCTAACAACAAAAGCCTTTAGAAAGGGCATGAATTAGCCAATGCTCCACAGTCCTCACTGTTCCCAATTGTTTCCTTCTCTTTCTTTACTTGCTTTGTTCTTGAATGCATTAAATAGTCACTCCTTTAAACATAAGAACATATTGTTTTAACCAAAGAACGGAAGTGCTAGCTGTGAGTTACCAAATAGGTGGAGTAGAGCCTTCACTGGCAAAGTGGGCACAACCCTCATTTTCAAAGGATGTAATCAACAAGCATCTAATAAAGTACTGGATGTTTTTGCATCAGGTGCTTTGTTGTTCTTAGACTTCAGGTTACTTGGTGGCCCTGTGATGCAGTTTTCTGATTCAGTCTAGAAAAGCTGAGATTTTGTAGTTTATTTGGATTTTTTTAAGTTTGATTTTGGCTTTCTGCATTTTAAATAAGAGAAAACTCATTTTGAAGATATATAGATAGATAGATAGATCCATATATAGCTATAAGCAGAGAATTGACCTGATAAAAGTTATGTGTTAGAAAATTGAGTTCTATGTCAAGTCAATGAAGAATATTTTCTACATGAAAGTTGAATAAAAGGGGGAACAACCTGGAGGCTATTGTACATAATGAAGACCTTAGCTAAGGCTTGGTAGACAAAAAGCGGGTCTAGATTCAAGACATAATTTGGGGTAATATCAACTAGATTGTCTGGTACAGCTGAAGGAAGGGCTGAAGGAGAGGGAGAAATTGGGTGAATCCCAATCTGGACATCCGGATGGAGTTTTGGTATTTTAAATGAGTTGAATTTAGGAGGAAGAGGAAGCAGAGTGGTTTTTGTTTTGTTTTGTTTTGTTGCATATCTAGTTTTTCCTCCTTGCCTGAACTCAAACGCACCGTGATCAGTCAGGGATCATTTATTAATGAAGTTCTTCCCTTCTCCATCCTTCAGCTGCCAGTGCCGAGAGCAAGCCTCACTATGGAAAGAATAATCAATATCCCACAGTACTTTTACTAGAAGCGATCAAATGGAATGGCAATCAAATATTTTTGTTCTTTTTAAAATTAGGAATTAATAAATATTCCTCATTTTTCCCATCGCCATTTACCCGTGGTTCATCAAATGGTTATGCAGATGACATAACTGCAACAAGGAACATTTCTGTGCCATTGATCTTCTCCCCTTGAGCACTCATATTTCTAGCAGAAAAGCTGACGAGCGTGATAGATGAAGTTTGTAACAAGATTTAACCTTTTGCCTCAGATCTTTACTAAGTAATCGCACTATTTTACAACATCTAAGCCAATATAGTATTTTATAGCTTAAAAATAATTTCATGGATTTGATTTTATATAGTACCCAGAACAGCCATACCTACCTGCACAAGAAAACATGATACGCAATCACAGCTGCTAAGTGACCTGCCGAAGTTCACTTGCTAGTTAGCGGCCAAGTAAAAATTAGAAATCTAGGTCTTCTCACTCATCCTGACTTTTCACACGGTTTTTCCTTATACACACAAAGAATGCTGTCGCCTCACCATGAAGCTGGGCAATCACTTAGAGGTCTTTACCCCCAATGACAACTGACAGATGTATAAGAATTTTATTTAGCTAGTAAGTCCCCATCCAAGTTCTCTGGATCCCCACAGTGAGTTGGGTTTGTGAGCTCCTTTTATTATTTTAGATACTCTGATGCCGTGATTGGCTGCACAAGCCAATCTCAGATTTCTTGTTTTGACTGAAAGTATATCAATTCCAACTGGGAAAGCTGATTATTTTATTCAGATTCCTTTGGCAGTTTTATATCTCTGATACCTAAAGTATGTATTCGACAAATCCACTGGCAAATCAATGCATTTAGCAAATCCATTTTGCTTTGTTAAGTAAAATCCTTCACAGGATGGAGTCTATGATAAAGACCGGGTCAAACATAAATGCTCAGATCTGTGTTTTCATCTGATATTAAGTTGGTTAACCTTGCTGAACTTGAGTTTCCATATCAGGAGGAAAAAACCACGCAATATTTATTCTATAAATATTTATTGGGTTCTTTCAATGTGCCAAAGACTTGTATGAGTACTAAAAAGTGGATAAGAGGAGTCTTTTCATATGGATGTTGTGATTTTAAAATAATGTGTGCAAAGCCTGTGTCTCTACCATAGCTTGTTGGCCAACTGACTCAAAAACGAGACCCAGGACCTGCCTTTCACCAGCCCCCTCTCTAGACAGCTCAGCTTCACAGCTGTGGCCACAGCAGAGCCTGGGACACAGCAGAGCAGAAAGGATTCATGACGGTGCTGGTGTATCTTAGTGAGTCACCATAGGGAGTGGGGCAGGCTGATTAGAACCTAGACATCTTCTGTTTACATATAAATATCCTGCTAATCAGTGATGACAAGAGAGGAAACATAGGCAAATGCCAGTTGAAATGGAGTTAGAAGCATTTTTTTTTTTAAGTACATTTGGTAGAGCTTGGCAGTGGTTCTTGAATTATACAGGAAGAAATCTCTAGAAATGAAATGACCTCAGGCAGAGGTAAAGGGAATAGTTTTGCAACAGGCTGTCAGAGGAAGTCTCTGAAAGTAAACCTTGTCTTTCATTGCTCCTAGAAAGGATAGCTTTTAAGTAAGTGTATTTTTTCTTTGTGTGTGTGTGTGTGTTTAGAGGAGAGAGATTTCTTTTGATTCACTGCAAAGAAAAGATCTTTGTTTAATGGCTTAATTACAGGCTCAGTCTCAGGTATGCTCTCTTAGTACCCTTTTAGGATACCGTTCCTTTTAACATGCCCTCATATCATGGAGGCCATGGCATTTATAAGGTATACTCACCATTTATGAATTTTGTGGTACTTTTTTTCCCCTTCAAATGCACTGTGGAGTCCATCATAGGGACTCCTTCAAGGAAAATGACTTTAAAGTATTTTATCTTTTAGAATCTATCTTTGTTAATATTTTAGGATAAAACTAGCAGACTCTACACAGGGAAACTCTGCACTACCTGCTAAATGGAAGGAAGAGGATGTAACACCTGTTTATTTTTCAGTTTCAAGGGTTATGTGGATGAGTAAGAGTTAATAGAATTCCATGAAACCTACAGCAGGTTTTTCTTCAACTCATACATTATTTTTTGCTAGGTTCCCAAGATTGGCCTTATATAAAAAAAGTAAAAAAGGTCAAAGTCAAAATTTGGGGTCTATATGCTTTCCTTTTTTTTTTTTTTTTGTCCACTTTCCAGCCTCAATTAAGCCAACAGTACCCAGTGAACTTCTGTCTTGCCCACACTGTTTAGATTGCTGCCCTGGTAATTCTTATACCCAACTGTACAAACACTCTATCAGATGTCCCTGAACTTCTGCTTTCCAACCCAATGTGTCATGCTTTGGATAAATCTTCATCCAGGAGGTCAGCTTTGTTTTAGTTAAGAAGTTGATTGTTTTCTAACGACAGATTGTAATACATAGCTTTAACCATCACAAGCCAAGTTCTTCATATTTATGGGAACCTTCATGACAGCACATGACTCCGCTCAGTTAAGACAGTGTGACTCATACTTCAAATTGTGGGCACTTTAATAGTCCTTGTAAAATAAGATTTTATGCTAAATGGGACTTTTGGATGGAATTACTCAAATCACTTCACATAAGAGAACACCTTTTCTGTTGATTCACAAGCTGCTCTTTCGTTATACCCTTGTCTTTACTGTAGAAACATAAAACCATATTCTTATCATTTGTTTCAAACAGACTATTTTCATGAAATTAATAAGCAAAAATAAAATAAAATAAAATAGCGCCAGCTCCAAGGGACCCAGGGCCTAATGTTAATAAAGGGTGAATTGCTAAAAATAAAATAACAACAACAAAACCCCACCTTTCTAGTAGCTACAGCTCTGATAAGGATGGCATGAAAATCTGTCTTTTGACCACTTTTTTGACCACTGCTTGACCACTTACAAAGCACTGGCATGTTGATTAACTCAGTTGAGCCTCACAGCAAACTTGTAGAATGGCAGGACATGCATGAGGGTTCCCATCTTGCAGATGTGGAAAGGAAAGTCCAACAATGTGAAGTCACTTTCTCACGGCCATACCACTCCCAAGTGACAGAGCTGTTACTTAAGTTCAGGTGTGTTGGCTCTAAAATACCTGGGATTTCCATGAACCAGATCACCTCTTCTGAAGCATGAAAATTCAGATCCAAGAGGTACTCTCGTCATCAAGATCTCAAGTCACGAAATCTCAAATGAAAGAAAGTCTTTTTCTTCCAAATATTTCTTTTTCTTTAATATTATCCCCCCACCATCCCCAGATCTACTTTCTTCTTTGTGCTCTAGCACTAATCACTTTTTAATATATTTTTTATGATATTAATGGTGTATTTCTGTTGCGTTCCTTCCTTCACACTCCTTGAGGACAGGATTTTTGTGCGTGTGGTTATTTTATTTTGGTCATGCAGTTTTGGTCAAGTGCCCAGAACATTGATCAGCAGACTATAGTTTGCAGCTGGTTTTACTTGACCTCCCAAACTAAGAATTGTTTTTACATTTTAAAGCGTTGTTTAAAAAAAAAACTGAAGAAGGCTATGTGACAGAAAGCATGTATGGTCCACAAAATTTCACTATCTGGTCCCTTACAGAAAAAGTTTGCCAACTCCTGGTCTAGAAATTTGCCCAGCACACGGTAGGAGCTCCGCGTACCTGTTGAATGAATGGTGCATGCGTGCACCTGTGTTGAAGTGCATCTTCTTCCATGGAGCTAATTCCTGACAATAAGACCCACCCAAATGAGAGAACCTGAATGCCTCATTCTCCCACTGTGAGCCAGTGGCATCTGGCAAACATGACGGTGTTTTCTGTCCCGTTGTTATTTCCATCTCCATAGCACAGATGTAGGTTAGGCATCTCAAAATCAGGAGCTATTCAGCAGCTAGTGGAGAATATTCATTGTTATTTGGGCTGTCAGTGTAATTAGCTCATCTTTTAGAAGGCTTTGCACCAAGCCTTGTTTGTTATTGGAGACTTTGCCTCATCACCACCATTCACATGCATATTAGAGTTTCAAAGAGCATGTTGCTATTTTGATTTTTCTTAGGAGTTAAAATAAAATATTCAATATCTATCTCACCCATCGCTCACAGCCCTTGAAGACAAAGCCCCTTGGTCTGCATGTAGCTAATGGCCAATATTCCACGGAGCCCTTGATAATGGCCCAGATAAGAGTGCAGAGCAGGCAAGCACAAAGTACACTGTAATAAGGTCACTAAAGCTGTAAATTACTGGTTTTCATCCTTAGATATGTCTTGCAATGGCCGGAGAGAGTTTCGCTTCATTAAACGTGAGAAGTCGCAACTCAAGCTAAATCTCTCTAGAGATATTAAATGCCGAACATATGCAATTACACCAAATGATTCTCCCAACTTGAACAGCCCAAGCTTTTTTTAAAAACTGTTATCTCAATTTCTTACCCATGTTTCCTCTGTCTTCACTGTCCCTTGCCCCCAGCCCACTCTGCCCTCCTTTACAAATAGCTCTTGAAATACCAGCCAGGGCTCTGGCGCTGGGCTGCTGGCTGCTCATCCCGTCTCACTGATGATTCCCACCGGTTTTTAGAATCAAACTCTGCTTCTGTCGTTCACAGCAGCCTTTCCTGGCTACATTTTAATTAATTCCGTATGGTACAATGACGATAATTTGGCCCAAAATAAAAGTGAGCCTGAGTTAATGCTGTTATTAGAAAGATTTAATGTACAGAGGCAATTAGGAAGTTCTTCTGGAAGTATTGTGGAGTGTGAAGGGAAGAAAGAAGTAAGGGATGCCAAAAACTCATTCACCATATTAACAGCTGTGAGAACGGGAGACCCTAGAGAAGTTCTCCCCTGGGTCCCTTCCGTGATTGCATCTGCTAGTGAGTCTTATTGAACCTCAGCATGACCTACGTTTTTATTATATGGTTGGTACTGAGAGCCGACTCACAAGATCCAGAGGGGGCAGAGATGCAAAGCCTTTTCCACGTCACCTTGGTGACCGACCTGGATTGAACTGGATGCCTGGATTGAACAGTCATGCCCTCTTCCTTGGTAGTACATTTTCTTTATTGTTTTTTTCAAAGTGGGATGACCAAAAGCCAACGTTGTGACGCCATCTACATTTAGAAGTGTTCTGCCCACTCTGTTATTGTTTTTGCTGTACCTTGGTAACTAGCCCATACATCTGGATGTGCCTGTTCTCTTTACACTTCCCTACTTACAAAGCATCCTCTTGACTCTGGGCAGGATTTGCTCTTTAAACTGGTCTCAGGGCTGCTTCCTCTATAAAACTTCTATATCATGTGTTTAATCTGTGATGCTGTTACCAACTAGCTGTCCTGGAAAATGGTTCTAATATGACCAAGCTTTTTTTTTTTTTTTTGCGGTACGCAGGCCTCTCACTTTCGCGGCCTCTCCCGCCGCGGAGCACAGGCTCCAGACGCGCAGGCTCTGTGGCCATGGCTCACGGGCCCAGCCGCTCCGCGGCATGTGGGATCTTCCCGGACCGGGGCACGAACCCACGTCCCCTGCATCGGCAGGCGGACTCTCAACCACTGCGCCACCAGGGAAGCCCTGACCAAGCATTTTTGACTGATAACAGTTGACTTACTGCCTTTCCCAGTGATATTTGCACCTTAATATTGATTAATGGAGGCAAGTCAAGTCCTTTTATAGCAGAGAAAATTTTGGTTTGAGGTAGACTCTTCCTGAATTCCTGACAGCTTTCAACTGATTTTGATACATATTTCCAAATTGGTCTTAGGAATATTTAATTTGCTTATATTGATCAAATATACAAGTTTTCCCAACGTTGGAGCACTCCAGCCCTGTCCTCGGTCCTCATCTCTTTATTCATAGTTACATCCTCCTTGATCTCATCTAGTCTCATGGTTTAATACCTCAGGCACAGACTTTTCTGCTAAACTCTTCGTTCACATATCTAACTGGCAATTCCACATCCCCACTCGGATGGCTAAGAGATATCTCCCGTTCAACGTGCCCAAAGTGAAACCCTGGTCCTTCCTACCAAATATGGTTCTGTCGCAGCCTTCCCTACTTCAGCTGATGGAAGCCTCATCCTTCTATATGCTCAGGTCAATTTAGATAAAAAACTTGTCATCTGTGACTACTCCATCTTTCTCATACTTTACATTCAATCCAATTGTTGGATCTATCTTCTTTTTTCTTAACATCTTTATTGGAGTATAATTGCTTTACAATGGTGTGTTAGTTTCTGCTTTATAACAAAGTGAATCGGCTATACATATACATATATCCCCATGTCTCCTCCCTCTTGCGTCTATTTTCTATAGATAGAATCTGACTATATGTTCTCTTTAGAGTACCTCCGCTCCTTCTACTACCTTGGTAGTACAATGCGTTGCTTTCCTCTCCTACCACAGCAATAGTTTTTTTTTTTTTTTTTTTTTGCGGTACGCGGGCCTCTAGCTGTAGTGGCCTCTCTCCTGTTACGGAGCACAGGCTCCGGACGCGCAGGCTCAGCGGCCATGGCTCGCGGGCCCAGCCGCTCCGTGGCATGTGGGATCTTCCCGGACCGGGGCACGAACCCGTGTCCTCTCCATCGGCAGGCGGACTCTCATCCACTGTGCCACCAGGGAAGCCCCACAGCAATAGTTTTGACCAGGTTTCTGTGGCTTTGTTGTTGCTCCCCTGTAATCCATTCTCAACACTGCAATGGGAGTGAAATTTTTAAATGTTAGATCTTTGTCATTCTTGCCATGGCGCTCCATGTTAGAGTAAAAGCTCATAGAGAACTGGCTCTAACACAATGTTGTAAATCTACTCCAATAAAAATTCTAAAAATTAAAAAAAAGAACTGGCTCCTCTTTACTTGTGTTTCCATCTCCTACTGTCCTGCCTGCTCAGTCCACTCTTGCACTTTCATCCTTGTTACTGCCTTAAGTGTCACCCTTCCATAGCCCCTTTGCTCTGGTCCACTTTGCCTAGAATGGTCTTCCTCCAATGCCTTCTTTTCTAGTTCCTGGTATCTTTCAAGTCTTTGCTTATATCTCACCTTCTCAATGAAGCGTGTTCCACACCTCCTAAGCCTTCCTCCTTACTCTGATTTTACCTTTTTAATTTTTCCATAGCCCTTGTGACTTCTAGCATACTATATAATTCTATGTATTATGTATGTTTTCCATCTCTTTCCACTGGCTAGAATGTAACCTCCTTGAGGTCATAGATCTTTATTTCGTTCATTGATATATCCCAAGAACTCAGTAAGCCCTCAATAAATATCAGTGAATCGTATGCAGTGTTTAGGGTTCTGGCGTCAAACAGCAAGGTTAAAATCCCACCACTGCTTTGCTTACTGGTACTGACTGACCCTGTGCAAGCCACTTGGCATTTTGTGGTCTCATATTACTTATCTGAAAAAAAGCATTGAAGATATTACCCACTTCATAGAGCCATTGTTAGGATTATTTGAGCTAGCATATACAAACTCCAGAGAATTGCACTGTACAGACAGAAAACTCTCCAAAATTTTATTTGTTACTTATCCCCTGCAACAATCTTATGAGATGAGTACTATTTTATCTACATTTTACAAGTGAGAGAAACTGGGACTTAGAAAACTTAACAATTTGATGAGACACACAGTAAGTGGCAGAATTGGGATTCAAATTCAGTTCCATTTGACAATATATTTAATGTTCAGTCTCTCCTTATAGTTTATGATGCTTTTGCAAATGGAATATCTTTTTCCAATTACATCTTCTAACTGAAGGTATATAGGAAATTATTGATTTTTAACTATTTATCTTTTATAGCCTATCAGATGAGCTTTGTCCTTTCAGTGTTTATTTCAAATCTTGTTTCAAACACTTATTTAAAATCTTGTGTCAGATCTTACTGTATGGAGGAGAAATTTCAGAAAACATTTAGTAACGGAGGCAGCAAAGCATCCTTGAGTAATCTGAGTAGTTTATGCCATCATGGGAACGCTTTTAATGCTCATTCTTTATTGTTATACTCACTGAGGACTTAAAATATACATTGTTTATAATGCTTAAAGGAATCCTTTTATTCTTAGTTCTGTGTTGCTTTCATCAAGAATGTTTAAACTGATCAGTTATCTTCATATACTATTTTAAATAACCTTAAAAAAATAAATGAGATAATAGTTGCAAATACCTGTTTAACCTTATGAAGAAGAGTAGCTTGTGAATTGTAGACACCACACAAACAATATTGATTTGAGGTGTGCCTATTGCTATAATGTCTAGGATGCTTTGATGAAAACTCTATTTTAAACTCACATGCTGTATGAGGCAGCTGGCTGTCTTGATCAATCCTTTCTCCACCTGAAACCAAAGCTTCAAGCACCTGATAAAAGGGTTGCTACTCCAGAGGCTCATAGGATCACACTGTATTCTGTCTTCTACTCTATGGCAAATCCTTTCTTTCTGCCTTGTTGTCTGTCTTTCTCCTTCTGGGAAGGTTATCTATTGTTTCCAAGTATCTGTGGCCCTACTTGGTAACCAAGGAGATGGTATCATTCCCCACTGATACGAGGGGCAGTGATGGGACTTGCACCGGTCAATAAAGTGTGACCAGGATGACACATGCCATGTGTGAGCAGAAAGTTTGAAAGCCATAGCATTGCTCTACCATTACTCTTTTCCCTCTATCACAAGAGCAGCTTGCCCCCTGTATGGGTTTCTCTTTCAGGCTCAGTCTCAGAATAAAGAAGACGAAGAGCAGAGCTACCTCCAGTTGGAGCTAGAAATTGTTTATCTTGGGAAGGGGTTAGCGTGTTGTGGGAGAAGGAGGGAGGGAAACAAATACTTGTGACCAAGTGAGAATACTTAGGAAGTCGTGTTAATTTTCTCAAGTACTCTCTGCTCCACCCTGTGAGAGGATTATACACTCCCAATCCATGGTATCTAGCTTAGTCATGTGATTTGCTAGTGCAACGTGACTTCTTTGGCCAATAAGATGCCAGCAGAAGGAGGTCCAAGCCACATCTGAGAAAGCTTGATTGTCCTTCTGCCATAACCAAAGCAGCATGTCCCAGAGAGGAGCTGTTCCATCAGCCTTGTTTCCAGAGTGAAGACGAATGGACAGCAGAGATGCAGCCAAAGCACATTGGAAAAAGCATGCATGAGGTAAACCCTCATTGTTCTAAGCCACTGAGATTTGGGGATTGTTTGTTAACATTGCAAAAGCTCACTGATGTATCTTCTTTTCCTTCAAACAGGGATTCTATTTCTCAACCAACAGGGTGGCCAACTTTTTAGAAAGCCAGCCTGGGGCATGGCCATACCAAAAATACAAAGTAATAGAATATATAATAAATACTTATATATGTATGTTTATGACTCAATCATAAACTTATGTAAAATATGTATTTACATGAAATTTATATTATACTTTATTATTTACTTTTCTGTTATATACATGCTTTTATTTAAGCAGAAAAATAGGACTAGTTAACAGTGACAATTAGTAGTAATTTATGGTAGGATTAATTGAATAATGTGTATGAGAGAACATAACAATATTTTGTAATGTTTCTTTTTATCCTCTGGTTTAGTGGCTTATTTTTAACTTTTTAAAAATCTTTTACGTGGGTGTATAAATTTGTAGGCAAAATTACTTTATTTCTTAAGATATATAAATATAATATACTTTAAAAGTAGAATAGGACTAAGTACACAGATCTTACCTATATTTAATTTTTAAAAGATACATGTTTCTTTCTGTGCCATAGTATAGGGTATTTTTTATCTTGTTTCTTTTCCTAACGATACTTCTTTGAAGTGTCTGCAGCTTTTAGAACTTCCTTCTTTTCCTTTATGTGGTGATAAAACTTAGTACAAACATACAACTCACTATGAACAGTTGCAGGCTGCTTTTCTCACACCCACTTACATTGAATCCTGGTGTCAGTCCAAAGCGATGACATCAAGCCAAATAGCTTCTCCACAAAAATGTCTGAACATAGAATATTTGAGATTTTACTTACTGGCAACAACAGGTTTTCAAATTTGTATACATTTGTTTTCACCTTTCCAAAAATGTGCATTTATTTTGTATCAGTAATCTCGTTTTGGTAGACTAGCTGTTTGTCAGTTACGACCTTGGCATCTATCTTTAATATGGAGGGTCTCCATGTTTAATATGTCACCATTTTTAAACATATTGGGTATCATCATCAATTCAACTTTTCTTTCTCAGGGAAATGGATTCGTATAAATACCTAAGGGGCTAACACACCTGTATCAAAATTTTGACTGTTGTTTGTCCACATTTTATGAGTTGCAAAATCTGAATCAGGAACTGTCACTTAACTTAGTTGCACTGAGAAATTAAGGGAATGATTGGATAGTGTGTGTGTGTATCCTTGTGGTATGTCCACGGTCATCCAGTACCTGTTATTTTCAAATGAGCATTGGTTTTATTTGGTGAGATTAAAAAAAATTCTTGATTTAGAAGTACTTACCTTTCTCATGCCTAACTTATGAGATTCAGGCTCTATATTTGCTTTCATATCCTTTCTCCACCATGCCCAAACCAAAATTATATTTGGCATATTGGCAGGACGTTCTGTTTTTGATTATTTCCTTTCCCAGTCCTTTCACCTGTCTCTAAATGAACACAGCTATTTATCCCTCTTTTCTGGTGATGTCTGGGTCATGCTAGCATTGATATTGTCACCATTTTCATTGTCATTATCTGACCTCTTAGAAAAATGTGGTCCCAATATTGACAATGTTAAAAATTAAACTAGCACCATCTGGATAAAAAGCAGAGCAGTTTGTCCTCAGGCAAAGTCAAAGATGGACTGTTAGTTTTCATGGTTACAACATACTTAAGCTGCACACTTAAGTCACAGCACTTGGAATGACACAACAATGGTGATACATTATGGTGATGGACGAATCATGATTTGTAATATCACCAGTCAGGGGGAAAATCAGTGACAGAGATTACAGAAGGCGAGTAGCCTATGCCTTATTCATGTGACACTAAAAACAGTATTACTTTCAGCCCATGGGTTTTTTTTTTTTGAAATGTCCCATTTTTTGTTTTGTTTTGTTTGTATTTTCCCGCCAAATGTTTGTACCTATCTCTGAATACCAGGATTTCTTGCTGAGCTTTCAGCACTAAAACCAGGACAGAACTGAGCAAGCGGTATGGGTTGGCCACCCTATTGCCAATTCTCTCAGATTATTGCTTTATTTAGCTATTTGTCAAGGCATTGCTAGGAGACTGCCTCTTCTATCATGCTTGGCTGCATTTTCTGGAGCTCTAGGGCCAGTTGCCAGGACCTCTGTGTTCCAGAGGATTCCAGGGATTCCATTTTCTGGAAAGGTTCCCACTTATCTTCATCCACCCAAAAATGTTACTTATTCCAGAGCATGTCACCCTAAAATGTTTCATTTCCTCAATTTCCTGGAGTACTTTTATTTTATTCATGAAATTTCAGAAAGATTCTATTACTTGACCCTTTAACAAGCATGGAAAAAAATTTGTCAGGAGAGTTTAAATATCAGAACTTATTTATACTTTGGTTGTTTTTTCTTTCTCTGAGAACCTGATCAAGTTCTGGAGAAGGTATTATGGATGTGGAAGGAATGGTTCATGTGCTGAGTCTTCTCTTGTTTCAGAGTTTTTGTTTTCATATTTTTACACTTTATGCCTGTCTTGAACTGCCTGCCATGATTTATGAAGCTGTTTCTTTGAATATGGTGTCTTCTCTAGAGGGAAAGACAGATGTGGGGGGCAGGGGGAATTGTTGAGACACATCTATAAACATTGTGAAAAAGCAGGAGGATGCAATTTCCAGAGTCAGGCAGTTTATATTTTCAATAGAAATTTTCCTTGCTCTCAGGAGGGGGAAACACTACCACCTGTGTGCTTGTCAAGTCTGGAATTAGATCATTAACTCTTTGTTTAATGTCCTTGATCATTTACTAAGAAGAAAAGAATATCCTGCTTTGTTAATGTCATAGAAAGTTCTCTTAATTTCTTCATGGGAATCTGTAATAGGATCTCCTAAGATCCTAGAATCAAACTGAAGTCATAGCATCCCATTTGTATATTAGTATCAGATTCAACTATGGGGAAACTTTGACAAAGTAACTCATGAAAATAATTAAATGAAATCACAAAGGAATATAAAAATTGTATATTCTATTCATTTTAAAGTTATTTTTACAATATCTGATTAGAAATTTAAGCTGCAATTAAAGGTTCTTCTTGAAATAATTTGACATTTTTTCTGGCTATGTACAGGCTCTGAAATTCTGTTAATAATGAATTCTTTGAATTTGCTATTTATTTGACTTTTTACTATGCTAGCGTTTCCTTTGACCTATTTCCAAAGATATTCACTTCTTATTCTTGAAACCATAGTGGTAACCTTTGTTCCTTGGGATCAATACTACGCTACAGGAGGTAGATGTGTGGAAGACAAATGCACTGTATCAGCAGTAGAAACAACCTACATTCAGATTTCAACACCCGTGATTGTTGGAGAACTCAGGGTGCCTTTGTTGTAATGTCCTTAAGGGGTGCGTGGAGAGAGGCTTTGCTGGGGTCTGGTGCTGTTCATCCTGCTTCCTTCCCTTTTATTCCCTGACTTCTGAGAAGCATCCTTCCTGTGATACTCCTCTCCTCTCGCTCCTTTTTTATTTTCCTTCTCTTTTATTCCTCTCCCTCTCTTTTTCCTGGCTACTCCTTTCTCCCAATCTCAATCACATTCTTTCTTCCTTTCTCCTCAAAGAAAACTAGTTCCCAAATATTTTTTTTTCTGAATACATAGTGGAAGGTAGGACAGGATGCAATAGAATATAGAAAAGAGAGAGAGAGAGAGAGAGGGCTGTAAAGGAATACACCTTATGTTATGAGACTAAAGGCAGAGGAAAATTGTTCTATGGCAATTGTTATGGAATCAAATGAGAGATATTTTCTGTTTCTTCTTTCTCTTCTTTAAAGCTGTTAATACTGATGGCTTCCTCTTTGAGAACCTTGAAATAAACAGTAAGGGGCAGATGCTACACAAATGAACAGTCTTGTTGCAACTACGTAGCAATTTTTAGTTCACTCTAAATTAATGTGTTTTCTACTTAGAAAAACTCTAGTGAGTAACTCATATGTGTTTTAGATAATAAAGATTGTATTTTACACAAATTTGTTTATCCCCATCCCAAACTAAACAGAGAGAATGTGCTTTCTTGACTGCACTGGAGTTAACTATGACTGCTGTAGACAAAAGTATTGTCATGAAGTTAGGGCTGGCCAAGGTCCCCTGTATCCCATCTTCCAGGTCCTTGGAAAATTCTGTTTAAAAACTTATAGCTAAATTGTTACTGTTTCTTGAAACAAATTACCTTGACAGATGTTGAGTTCTGCTTCACCTTCCCCTACCTCCAACATTTTAGTACTGTTTCGCTCTTTTGAACAGAACTGTTTTTGTCAAGTCATTTCTCTTTCCATGCACAGAGATGAAAAAAAAGAGAAAAACATGATATGAAAACAAGCACAAGCTCCTGGGAAATTAAAAATTGTGTCTGAGCTAAATGAGCCTTAGGAGAGAAAGAAAAAAAAAGGCAAAGGTAAACAGAGTGAAAGCAACATGCATGGAGTCATGTTGATTTTAGTAAAAGTTACCCAAAGAATGTATATTTCGGCATGAGAACAAAACTGAATCAATATCTTAATCTTTAAAAAGTGACCATAAATAAACAATATAAAAATTAGCATAGAATATGAAAGTTGTTCAGAAAACATAACAAAAACATTTTAATTAACAGAAAATATTAATCAAACTCTTAGGAGAAAGAAAATAGTATTGGTAAATATGGTAATATTGGTCTTATTAATAGACCCTTCAGATGAAATTTGCACGGTCAGCTGCTTACGTTGTAGTTCTGAACTCTTGCTGATTCTTTTTGATAGATGCAAAGTCATTTAAACACTGCTAATGTTTATTAAGTGTCTGTTGGGGTTACTTGCATTCTGTGAGATGTGTGAGGATGAACAAAAGAAACGTTATATATTAACTGTTTTTTTCATCACGCAAAGTACACCTGGGGAAGAAGATAGCCAGATGTAAAGGCAATATGTGATTATTAACAAGAGTGTTGTAGATAGTAAATGGGACCAAAAGTCAGGTGCAAGTGTAATACCTTTTTTTTTTTTTACATTTTATTTTATCTTATGTTTAACTGGAGTATAGTTGCTTTACAATGTTGTGTTAGTTTCTACTGTACAGCAAAGTGAGTCAGCTATACATATACATATATCCCCTCTTTTTTGGATTTCCTTCCCATTTAGGTCACTGCAGAGCTTTGAGGAGAGTTCCCTATGTTATACAGTAGGTTATCATTAGTTATCTATTTTATACATAGTATAGTGTATATATGTCAATCCCCATCTCCCAATTCATCCCTCCCCACCCCTTTCCCCCTTGGTATCCATACGTTTGTCCTCTATGCCTGTGTCTCTATTTCTGCTTTGAGAATAAGATCGTCTATACCGATATCTTTAAGTTGGAATGATTAAGAAAAGAATTCAAGCCAGATTTTGAAAGATGGGTGCAATTCTCATACACATTAAGGAGAAACAAAATCAAGTTATGCGGAGGATAAATATAAAAACGGTTAAAATGTATCTTTCAGGGAAAAAGAGGATAGGTGTCAAGGAAATAATGGAAAGTAAAGAAGGAAATGGGTGAGGAAATAGATCATTTTAATGACAGTAAAGAAGATCTTTTTGCTTCTATCCTAATCTTCCTTTTGGTTGAAGCTCTGTGCTCATAAAGAAGATAAAGATTATTGAAATGTGCGTTTCACAGGTTTTCATGCTCGAATCTTAAAAATACATTAACTCATTGACAGTTCTACTGGTTTCACATTTTGAGTTTATTCTTTCTGTCCTGGAGATCACAGTCGTCCCTCGGTATCTGCGGGAGATTGGTTCCAGGACCCCCCCTTGGATACCAAAATCTGTGGATGCTCCAGTCCCTTACAGTAAGCACTCTGTACCTGCAACCCACGGTTGGTTGGACCCGCAGATGTGGAACCTGCAGATACCGAGGGTTGACTGCTCTTTGCTCATCCATGAATTTACTTTTCTTCAATTTGTTTATATGACCACGGCATTTGCGAGACAACTAAATAAGGTTAAAGGGTGCAACCTGTGAAACTGAAGTAAGAGTTGGAGGAAAGCTAGCTGCTAAAAGTAAGATTCAAACAGGAAAACTTGCTCTTTTACAATGTGTAACTAAACAATGGATGGTTGTATTGACTAGAAATAGATCCTGATTCACCAGCTTGATGGTACCTCAGCTCAACTATAAGACACCAGCACAACCTACTTTAATATATTAAGCTTAACTTTATTCAACTTTATTCTAACATATATTAAATATCGAATGTGTTGTCATCTACTATGCTAAGTTATGGAAATATTAAATTTAATAATAAGTGATTATTATTAAGGAGGAATTTATAGTTCAGTGAGGGATAAACCCATAATTATAATACAAGGTTCTAAGTTCAAAAATAGGGGTACACTCATGGTATAGATAGAGAAGATTATTGTTAATTCTGCTGGCAACAGGAAAAGGGAGGCTTCACAGAAAGGTGACTATTTGTTATGGACCTTGAAGGAGTTTTTCAAAGGAAGAAAACAACTTTATAGCTGGCTATAATAGCAAGAGGAAAGGAATGGAGAAATGAAGTTGTGGTAGAGTTGGGAATCAATGAGATTTGGTATGAATAAGTTGGACATGAGATTCTGGGAATAAGACAAAAAGGGGAAGGATGGGTACAATTGTGAAAGGACTGGTAAAACACTAATGCTTAGGAATTTAAAACTTATCTTTTTAAGAACTGTAATTCAATGAAGAGTTGTGGATGGGAAGATGATGTGTACAGGTCTATGCCTCAGGTGATTCTGGAAACAGTGTTAAAAATTAAATGAGAGAATCCTAGCTAGGAAAATAGAGTGGAAATAGAAGAAACATAATAAGATGAATATATAACTCAATTTCGAACTGAGAATATTTGGTGATGCAAATAGTCAAGTGGAATATTACTTTTGTATAATTTGATGAATATTATTAACAACTATGGAATACAGGAGAAGAACACCATTGAGAGAAAAGTTTGAGTTTAATTTTGACTATGATAAACTCACATTTCCTACATAACATTCAGGTAGAAATGATCCTTTTGTATTTGGATAGGGAGTTGAATAGAGAGATTAAGACTGAAGATTTAAATTTAGAAATTATAAGAATATAAAATATCGTTAAATCCTTGGTATTTGATGATCACCCCCAACATGTCAGTGAAGCAACAGGAAAATGGGGCATGGGCAAAATACTCAAAAGCAACATTTTTTTTTTTTTTTTTTGCCAAACTGTCAGAAAAAGTTCCCAAACCTTAAGCTTCACAGTATGACATATTGAAAAGTTAAGAAGAAAACTGTTTAAAAGCAAGGAGTCAAAGCCTTAGTAAACAACCAGAGTCTCAGTTAGGAACTCCCTAAAACACAGAAGCCTAGGAGTGTGAGTGATCCGGATAAAAATGGAGTAAACACTTTAAAACCTGAAAACCTGCTTCAAATCAACTGGCCCGGCCCAGATGGAATTGCCCAGATGGCAATGTAGTGTCCACTATAACTGCCAAGTAGTAGATAGAATAGAACATACCTGGAGGAAGATACCTTCATCTCTAGTTTCTGTAAAATATTCTACGAAATATCAGGCATTAAATCAAACATTACTGGGCTCATTACAAAAATAGAAATAGATTTATAAATGTCCCAGATTTTGAAGTTATCAGATATTGACATTAAAATAACTGTGATGAATATATTTTAAAAATAAATGGCAAGATGATACCTTTCACCAGAGAAATAGAATCTATAAGAAAAAATACAACTGCTATCCCAGAGCTAATAAGTACAATAGCTGAAATTATGAATTTAAAAGCAAATTGGATAAAGTGAAAGAAAGAATTAATTTTATTAAATGGAGTAAGTTATTTGGCAGCAACTAGGATGAAGCACAGAAAGCCTCACACCCCTGCCAAAAAAAGAAAATACAAAGGACATAGAAAGGAGATATATATACACATACACGTATATTTAGCAAAGGCGCTATATTAGCCACGATTAAATCATCAAATATATGTGAAACTGAAATTTCAAAAGGAGCAAAGAGAATACGACAGAAATTATATTTGAAGATATAACAGTCCATACTTTTCTGAAACTGATGAAAAACTTCAGAAGAGAATGTAAAAGTACATTAGTACCCCCAAGCTAGATATATACAAAGAGAATTATATGTGGAATTACACACCAGAGAAAAGCTGATTAAGACCAATGACAAAGGAGAACATTTTAAAGCAATCAGAAAAAAAAATACACACTGTCTTCAAAGGGTAATTGAAAGACTGAAAACTGACTTCTCAGCAAAATATGGCAGGCCGAAGACAATAGAGTAATATCTTGAAAGTACTGAAATAAAATAGACACTGACCTACACATCTATGCCCAGTGGAAATATATTGTGTAATTAAAAGAAAAGTAAGTACTGTAAAAATAAGTCTGAGGGCTTCCCTGAAGGCGCACTGGTTGGGAATCCTCCTGCCAATGCAAGGGACATGGGTTCGAGCCCGGGTCGGGGAAGATTCCACATGCCGCGGAGCAGCTGGGCCCGTGCACTGCAGCTACTGAGCCTGAGCTCTGCAGCCCGTGAGCCACAATTGCTGGGCCTGCACGCCACAACTATTGAAGCCTGCGGGCCTGGAGCCCGTGCTCCACAGCAGGGGAGGCCGCTGCAACAAGAAGCGCGGGCACCACAACGAAGAGTAGCCCCCGCTCACCGCAACCTGAGAAAGCCTGTGCGCAGCAACGAAGACCCGATGCGGCCAATAAATAAATAGATAAATAATTTAGTAAATAAATAAATAAATCTGAGAATTTATTGCTGGAAAACCACACTAAGAAAAATACTAAAGGGATTTGTATAGGCAGGCGGGAAATGACCTGAGTTGGAACTAGGAAAATGCAAGAAATAAAGAGCAATGTAAATATGAGGAAAACTGTAAATAATTCCGGATAGAGTCATAGTGTTAAGAATGGTACAAGACAATAAGAATATGTTTTGTGGGATTTGAAACATATGTAGAAATAAAATATATTATGACAGTAATAAAAAGACGGAGACATAAATGAAGTAAAAATATTCTAAGATGTTAGCATTGTTCAGGAATTTATAAAAATCCTAATTTATATTACCTAGCAATAAATCTAGCTATGGATAAAATATATATAATCAACAAGCTGGTACAGAGGAAAAATTGAGTAATTAACAAAACTGATTAACCCAAAAGAAGGCAAGAAAGGAGAGCAAAGGGAAACAGTAGATATATATCCTCATATATCACTAATTACAGAAAGTGCAAAGAAACTAAACACTACAGTTAGATAACAAAGATGTCACACTGACGAAAGAACACTCTAGCTAGAGTGTAAGTTGGTACAACCATTTTGGAAAACTGTAAGTGTCTGTTAATGTTAAACATATGCAAACACTATCACCCAGCAATTCCACTCCTAAGTTTATACCTTTAGAAGAGCATACATACATGAACAGAAAAACATGTTATAATCACAACATGGTGATTCCCTCAAACTGGCAAAAACCCAAATATTCATTAGCAGAATAGACAAATAATATTATTGCCCATTCATGCAATGGGATGAATGAGAATTCAGCAATGAGAATGAACTGCTTTATACATCAACACAAATGAATCTTACAAGCATAACATAGAAAACTTCATATACAAACGAGCATGTACAATATGGATCTATGTACCCAACATTCAGAAACAGGCGAAACTAATGCATGATGCTGGAAGTCAGGATATTGGTTATCTTAAGGGGTTTATGATTGGAGAAAGGTCATAGAGTCCTCTTTTTGAACCTTTGTTCCGAATACATCTTTGTGCTTACTTTGGGGAAATTTACTGAATTGTGCATTTATGATTTGAGGTGTTTTGTTTCAATAAAATATTTTCTTAACAAATATCAAATCTTGCTTAATAAAGCTTAACTCTGTCTATTAATTTCTGGGTGAGGTTAGAGTCTAGAGTAGGCAGATCAAGACATAAACGCAATATTAACATTTAAGGGATGATCTTAATTCCAGCAGATCTGCTGAAAATGTCATATTTTTAGAGCTCATTTTTTGGAATTTATGTGATAAATTAATTTACAGATAGCTATCTGCTAATTAGTCACTGAGCTGGACATTTTAAGTAGATCCTTTTAAGGGAATTTGCAAGCAATTCTTTATATTGTTTGCAAAATACTGAGAAAAAGCATGCGGCATATGTATTATAAAGCAATGTTCTATTTATCAAACAATGGGAAGGTTCTGACACTGCTTCCTGGTGTGCATCTAATTAAACTGATGGAACTGTGGAAGTTACTGCATGTTCATTGACACTTATCAGTTGTCTCTTAGACAAGAGGATCTTAAGTCTAAATGCTGAGATCTGAAAGAGCAAACTTCATGTTTCCAGGAACTTCTTAGGATAAAGTGACTTCTCTGCCTTTTTATTTTTTTTCAGATAACCAGTTAATACTTTTTAAGAACTGAAATCTGACTCCTCTTAGCTTAAGGAGGGCTACTCTGGTCATCACGGATCACAAAATATTGTGGCCTCTTTAAAAGTTGAGTGGCTAATATAATTCTGGCCAATAAATGTAATAAGTTCCTTTAGCCCAACCCTGCCTTTACTTGTGGGACAGACTAATAAAGGTGAAAAGTGAGTCACATAAGTAGTGCATTGATTCTTTCTGAAGCCCTTGAAATACCCTGACCACTAGGGAAATCATGGAGACAAGATTTGGCTGCAGTATATGTCCCACTTGGGATAGACTCGCGAATATAGTGCAGGAGGACTGATAATTCTTGTCCTTTCCAGATTCCAGCTGAATGCCTCCAGTTTTAAAAAATTCTTGTCTTTTCCAGATTCTAGTTGAATGCCTCCATTTTTTTAATGTCTTGACTGAATTTTTTTTTTTTCTTTTTTTTGGTACGTGGGCCTCTCACTGTTGTAGCCTCTCCCGTTGCGGAGCACAGGTTCCGGACGCACAGGTCCAGCGGCCATGGCTCACGGGCCCAGCCGCTCCACGGCATGTGGGATCTTCCCGGACCGGGGCACGAACCCGCATCCCCTGCATCGGCAGGCGGATTCTCAACCACTGCGCCACCAGGGAAGCCCTTGACTGAATTATTTTTAAATATTCAATTCCAAAGTTGATTTTTTGGTTGGGCAAGGTGGTTGGGACATGGAGAAGTGGTGGAGCATAAGGAGAAATGTAGGGCATATGGTTTATCACATCAGGCAGCATGGCATGTAGTTTCATATGTAAATTCTTTGCATTGCTTTTTTAAAATTTTTTTTTATTATTTTATTTTATTTTTTTAGGAACTAGTATTATTGCAGGTAACTTTTTATTTTATTTTATTTTTTTAAACTTCAATCATTCTTTGGCAAAGACTAGACCTTTGTTTTGTTTTGTTTTTATTAATTAATTTATTTATTTTTGCTGTGTTGGGTCTTCGTTTCTGTGTGAGGGCTTTCTCTAGTTGTGGCAAGAGGGGCCCACTCTTCATCGTTGTGCGCGGGTCTCTCACTATCACGGCCTCTCTTGTTGTGGAGCACAGGCTCCAGATGCGCAGGCTCAGTAGTTGTGGCTCACGGGCCTAGTTGCTCCGTGGCATGTGGGATCCTCCCAGACCAGGGCTCGAACCTGTGTCCCCTGCATTGGCAGGCAGATGCTCAACCACTGTGCCACCAGGGAAGCCCTCTTTGCATTGTTTTTAATGACCCTAAAGACAAGAGGTGAGACATAAATATAAGTCAACATTATTCATCACATAAAACAATCTTCATCACAAATGAACACTCAATAAGGATGAGTAAGAGCAAATGAACTTTGCTTGATTTCTCCAGGAAAAAAAAAAAAAAGGGATTTTAACATTTCCAGTTTACACCTGGTAAAGGAAACCTCACATCCTCCTGTTCCTTTATTGCTTGGACTCAGTACTTTTGACACTTCTCATCACCAAATGTGTGTGTGTGTGCGGGTTTCCACACACCAAGCAATTCTGTGACATCAACTGGGTGTCCTACAGTGTAACTCAATTCTGACACTACCTGGAGATAGTATCAGACCCTACAAAACTGAGCACCCCCCCCCCCCACACGCACGCAGACACACACACACACACACACACTTCAGATGCCAATTCCAAGTCCAGGTTGTCACCTGTGCTTATGAGTGCCAGTGGGTTGTATAAATCCACCTCCTTCTTAGGTATAATTAATTTGCTAGAATGCTCACAGGACTCAGGAAAATAGTTTACTTACTAGATTAACAATTTATTATAAAAGGATATAATTCTGGAATAGCCAAAGGGAAGGGGTGCATAGGGCAAGGTATGGGGGAAATGGTGCTGAGTTTCCATGCCCTCTCTGGGTGCACCAATGTTCCAACCCCTCTGTGTGTTCACCAACCCGGAAGCTCTCTAAACCTTGTCCTTTTGGGTTTTATGGGGGCTTCATAAAGGCATGATCATATAGGCATGATTGATTAAATTATTGGCCATTGATGATTGAACTCAATCTCCAGCTCCTCTCCCCACTCAGGAGGTCTGGGTGGTGGGACTGAAAGTTTCAACCCTATAATCACACGGTTGGTTTCCCCTGGCATTCAGCAGCCGTACTTA
Source organism: Delphinus delphis (assembly GCF_949987515.2). Classification (NCBI taxonomy): domain Eukaryota; kingdom Metazoa; phylum Chordata; class Mammalia; order Artiodactyla; family Delphinidae; genus Delphinus; species Delphinus delphis. Next base: position 9,245,734 of record NC_082703.1, on the reverse strand, counting down.
GGGGCTTTCGAAAAGTCACCTCATTAACATAAACTCAGGTGTGATCGAAAGGGGATTGTAATGAATTACAAGACACCTTTATAGCTCTTACCACTTAGGAAATTCCAGGAGTTTTAGGGGCTCTGTGCCAGAATCGGGACTAAGACCAAGCGTATATTTATTATTGTAAATCACAAAATCACACACCCTCACCCCCACCCCGATTATATAGAGAGATGCGCAGACATACAAAACCACAAGAGAACACCAGACTTCCTTCAATTATCAAGAATTATGATAAAGAGAAACTCTACTATATCCAATCCAAAAAATGTCTATTAGATCTGATTTATCCTTTCATTCAATGTATATGAGTATTTTTACAAACCATTGCTTTACCTTCCAAAGAACTTGCAGTTCTAATTACTTGTTAATTACCAACTATTTCCCAGTTGCAGTGAAGTTCTAAAATAATAATTGCTGTTAACATATTACATTCATTTTCTGAAGAGCCCCTGTGCGTGCACATTTAACTAATAGAAGCAACATGATGGCTACTTTGCTTGTATGTTTTATTTATTTCCATATAGGTTTAACTCCACTGCAGTTTCTTATTTTTGCCTGTTGTATAATTCATGATTTGTACTATATTGTAGTAGGTGTATGACACTCTCATTTTATTAGCTGAACTATAATTTCTGCAACTATGTAAAAATAAAGTTTGGCCATGGAGAGTTTTTATTTATTTTTTAATTTATTTATCACCTTTTGGCATAAAACATATTTCTAAACCGTTTCCTCAAGACACTTTCAATTTGAACCCATGTTTTGAAGTTCCTTTTAACCCCCCTTGGATTGCAAGAGCCTTCAAAGGGGCCAAACAGCAGCATTAATTATTGGAGTTTCCTAAGTCATTTTGATACCTAGCAAGAAATTGGAAAATAATAATCCCGTAGCAGCAAGAGCTGAGAGAGTAGTCTGATTTCAATTAGTGGGAATTTGATGTTCTGGAATCAGAAAGGCAGTCACACTTCATGAATTTATTTATGACATTTAACCAGAATTGGCATCATTTTTGACACTTCCATCAATTAGTAGGGTGCAAAGAAATTTTTCTTTTTTTGTCCAATAGTGACAATGGTACCATGAGCTCAGAGAGATCAATTTTAAAAGGCTAAACATAGAGACTGAATTCTCAAACTATTTTAGCTTTTAAGGAAAGAATTCTGAAAACATTTGGGCAAGACTTCAAGGTAAGATGTGACTTTGGCTATAAAATGTTTGAACTTAATGTTTTTAAAGTATCTGCCTTTTAAAGATCAATCGTCTCAATTTGGATTGATCATCTACAACATTCTGTACAGCATGCTAGACCATAAAGACAGCCTGAACCAGGGTCTAGGGTTCAAAACACAGAAGATGAGAGTAATGCTTGTAAAACAACCAGATGGTTTCTGATGGAAGCATAGTCTATTGGAAAGGGGATAGTGAACAGAAGGTTTGGAAAGAAGGTAAAAGTCAGAATGTCGCGTGTGTTGAATGTCAGGCTAAGGAATTCATTTAGAGCAATAATCAATGTTATCAGTTTCTATCTGGGCTATTTCTAGAGCCTCCTAACTGATATCCTTGTTCCTAGGCTCATCTCATGCTTATCTACTCATCAGAGTGAGAATAGTTTTCCAACTTGTAAATCTGTTCAGATCCCTCTGTTACACACCTTTCTATGGTTTCTCATTTCTTTCAGGATAAAATCCAAACTCCTGAGCTAAGCACACAGACCTTTTATGATCTGTCACCTGATTTCTTCCACAGCTCATTTCATTTACCCCTACCTAATCTGTCAGTTTCTGAAGTTTCTTAAAGGTATCATACCTTTTTTGCTTTGCAATAAAATTCTGTCTGTCAAAAAGTCTCCCTGATACCGTTTTCTTCTATTCTTCCTAACTTTCTAAACAGAGTTCATAGAGCATCTTTTTGGGGGGGGGGATGTCCACCCTTACAATGACAGTGTAGTTTAGTTACTTCTTCTCTGTGTTGCTGTAGAACAATGGGCTTAGCTCTGTTTTGACAGTTCCACTATTTTTAAATTGCCCTCTTGCTTCAATGTTTTCCCCAAGAGACTGTGACTTCCTTGAGGGCAAGAATTTTGACTTTTTATCTAGAAGGCCTACACTGAATGTTCAAATATTTGTTGAATAAATGGATGCTTAAGCCAATGTGTGGCATAATTTGGCCTGGATTTTAGAAAAATTAATCTAGCAGCTGTGAGAATGGATTAGGAAAGAAGGAATAATACTAAAATGTGGCGGATCAGGAAAAGGTAAGGAGGACAAACATTTTGGTCTTAGGAGTAACTAACAATTACTAGTGTCACTATACAAACCCTCCTGTATAAAATATTTTTACTGTGGTTCTCACTATAGCATATAGCTGGATTACTCCCAAATAATTATTTCCAGTCTTGATCTGTCTCCTAAATTTCACAGAAGCACTGGAAAAGAGTAGAAATTTGGGGTTTCGATTCAGGTACATGTGAATTCTTATTGTGACGCTGACACTCAACATTATTATTGCACTGGTCTTAATTAAACGTTTAAAAACTCAGAGAATTGCCTCTGAGAGAATAATTCTTATTATGATTAATTATGAGGTATACACTGGGTAAGGTTTACAGTAGAGTAATGTTTGGTGTCTGATCGGTCTTCAATAATGGTAGTCATTTTGTTTTGCTTACTGGAGTGTGCCACCTAGATATCACACAGGTATCTACTTGAGGTTTAATTTACCGTATTTACCCCTGTATCTGCTGCTTCTCATCTATGGTTTTTTTTTTTTTTAGAATTATGGCAACTCCACCCCTCAGTTTTTCTTTGTTTGTTTTTGTTTTTTCGTTTGGTTTTTTTTTGTTTGTTTGTTTTTTTGTGGTACGCGGGCCTCTCACTGTTGTGGCCTCTCCCGTTGCGGAGCACAGGCTCCGGACGCGCAGGCCCAGCGGCCATGGCTCACGGGCCCAGCCGCTCCGCGGCACGTGGGATCTTCCCAGACCGGGGCACGAACCCGTGTCCCCTGCATCGGCAGGCGGACTCTCAACCACTGCGCGGGAAGCCCCTCTAGATGTTTTTTAACTTCTCCCTTGTAGTGGAACAGAAGAATGATGATGCTTAACTGTGTTCAAAGATTACAAACTGGATAATAGATATTCGCTATCCCAGTGCCAGACTCAAGGGAAACACATGAAGCAGCATTGCCTTCTAGGTAACATTAGTATAAATGCTGAGCGTCCCATGCAGACATGTGGTACCATTCCAACCTCAAGTCAGCTTCAAGTCTGTATCCCAGAGTTGCAGAATCTCATTTCTAACGCCTGAGGATTTCACAGCTATGAAAGCTAAGTCATTGTTAAAGTTCTGCTTCTTCAACTCAATTGAAATGATAGTTGAGCAAAGATTTTTAGGCAACCCAAGAAAGAAAAAGGAAGTCAAAGAAACAAGAAAAGTAGGGAGATCCTAAATGTAAACATGTCACTTAAAATCCATTATTCAGGATGGTGTGTCCATCCTCTCACCAAGTTAGAGAGTAGGTAATGCACCTTAAGCTATTTGGAGAAAAATAAAACTTTGCAATTCCAATAAATAATGAAAATACTTCCCTGGAGTTTTTGAACCTCTTCTTAAATGTATCTGTTTTGGAATATAAGTTCCTTTAGGGCAAATATTATATTATACATAACACCAAGAAATGATATATGCTTTATAAATATTTTAGAAACCTCAGAAATTAATTGCCGAGAGGAGAGGGCTTATTAGTTATTATTTCAATGTGCACAAGCGTCTCTTGCAGTAGCGCCTATTTGTAAGATGATTGAAACGCTTAGACTCAGAGATAAACTGAACCAGGTTGTTAGTGTCTAGGATAGAATGGAAATCAGGAGCTATTCCTTCCTCTCCAGCCTTTGGAAAAGATATTCTTCGGATACTTTATCATATTTTCTCTATGGAACTGTTCCTCAGCCATGGCTGTGCATTAGAATTACCTGCAGAGCTTATAAAAGATACTAATGGTCAGGACTCACTCCTGGAGATTCTGGGGCTGGCTCTGACATTCTGGGATATGTAACCAGGCTGGTTCCTTTTCCTTATTTACATATCAAAAGCCTCCTACAGTGCATGTTGTTATTTTAATAATGAGATTCTAAAGCACATTCTCAGATAAGTAATAGCCACTGTGGTCATATAATGATTGCACAAAATCCAAAGTCTTCACGATGGTCCACAAAGTCCTATATTACCTGGAATCTTGCCTGCTTCTCTGATTCCGTTTCCTATTACTCTCAGCCAGGTCCATTCTGCCTTAGACACACTGGCCTTCCTAATAGAGCAAAGTTAATTTCCATTTCGGAACCTTTGTAAATTCTCCTCCGTCTGCCAGGATGCTCTTCCTCCAGCTCTCCTTATGGTCTGCTCACTTCCTCACTTCATTCAGTTTCTCTACTATGAGAGCAGGGATTGTGTTCATCTGATTTACTGCTCTATACCGAGTATTTAGAACACTGCCGTTACGGAGTAAGCACTCAGGGATATGTCTCAAAGGAATAGGTGACTTAAAAAGTGACAAATTAACACAATGTTGTAAATCAACTGTACTTTAATTAAAAATAAGGTGAAATATACTTAAAAGAGTTTCTTCTTGATGTTAACTGACTGTATCTTCCCATTACGATTATGAAAACCTACTAGGTATTTTCCAACTAGAGACCTGACTTGAGTTATATATACGTATATGGGAGCGAAGAGAGTTGATAGGGGTGGGGCTTTGGGACACTCAATATGCTCTTGCCTCACACACGTTTATTTTAAGGTCTCTCAACAAGTCAGGAGAATAGACGTGGGCGAGTTATTCTGTCAAGGAATGGTCCTTGGGTATTGCAACTTTATAGGATTTGAGTAATCCAGAGTCATCTGAGTCTAACCAAATATCCCCAAACTATGTTTTAGGATTGCATTCTTTGACAATTAATCCTCTCCCATATTTAGATAACAGGACTAGTCAGACTGTGAATTCAACTCACCCTATAATTCATCAACCAAATAATCAGATATTTTACTGTGTTAGCTTTTAGCTATTTCTTTTTATTGGGGTATAGAGCACAGGCTCTAGGTGCACGGGCTTCCGTAGTTGTGGCTCGCGGGCTCTAGAGCGCAGGCTCAGCAGTTGTGGCGCACAGGCTTAGTTGCTCCGTGGCATGTGGGATCTTCCCGGACCAGGGCTCGAACCCGTGTCCCCTGCATTGGCAGGCGGATTCTTAACCATCGCACCAGGGAAGTCCTGTATAGCTATATTGTATATGTAGATGTAATTTGTTCATTTTATTGCTATATCATTCAGTCCAAGCTGGTGATGTAGCAGGCTCCTGAATTCACTTTTTCCATAGACACACCAAATATACAGCTACACATAGTAGTGAAATAACTATAGCTATAATAATTTGTTAATAGATACAGGAAGTAAAAAGATGTAAATTGTATCATCAAGAACAAAATGTGGGTAAGGCAGAGTACAAATACAGAGCTTTAGAATGCTTTCAAACTTAAACTATCATCTTAAAATAGACTGTTATGTTTTATATTGCTATATAACATTCTATTGAATTAATTTACCAAATGTTATTTATTTAGTCTACTGTGATGGGCATCAGGGCTGTTTCCAGTACTTGCCTATTAAGAATAGTCCTGCTGTTAACATTCTTGTTCATGTCCTTTGCACCACATATACACACTTTTCTGTTGGGTGTATACCTAATTGAAATATCTACATTATTGGTAGAATAAAATTTATCATCCAAACCAGTACTAGGTACTACTAGTCATTATACCAGAGGAATAGGTATAAATTGAGTCTATCTTGTGTAACCTAGGGCATGTGGACATTCTGGTCACAGCATATGTATGTGTCCAAATTCAGTAGATAATACTAAATATTTTTCTAAGTGATTATATAAATTCCACTCCCACCAACAGTGTACCTGTGCTCCATATCTTCAGCCACACTTGGTATTAGAGTTTGTATAGTATTATCTAATTTATTTAATTAGCATGTCTGTGATTATTGGTAGAGTCAGGCAGCTTTTCAAACATGTAATGGTAATTTGGAATCCACTTTTGTGAATGCTCATTTTAGTCTTTTGCTCATATTGCCTGTTTTTTTTTCTTATTGGTTCGTAGATGCTCTTTACACATTCTGAAGACAACTCAGAATGCATTTATATGCAGTTCCATATAGACTTTTAAATTAGCTTGTCAAAAAAAACAACAACAAAAACATTTTATTTTGATCTGACTGCATTGAACCTATTAGGTCAAAATGGAGAGAAGTGACATCTTTATAAGTGAGTTGTCTATGGTCTTTTTTTTTTTTTTTTTTTTTTTTGGCGGTACGTGGGCCTCTCACTGTTGTGGCCTCTCCCGTTTTGGAGCACAGGCTCCGGACGCGCAGGCTCAGCGGCCATGGCTCACGGGCCTAGCTGCTCCACAGCATGTGGGATCTTCCTGGACCGGGGCACGAACTCACGTCCCCTGCATTGGCAGGCAGACTCTCAACCACTGCGCCACCAGGGAAGCCCTGTCTATGGTCTTTTGATGCCTATAATTTCACAAGAGATTCACCTCTGAAGGACGAGGTAATAAGTAATACATGATAGCACTGCTTCACTCTCCAAGCCTAACTTGGAGCAGAGGGTAATGGCAGAAAAGAGTCCTAGAGGCCTTTTGGCCTCTTCTTCCCATGTGTTGACCAATCTCTAAGGTAAGAAGAGAGCCCATTGCCAGTTGAAATCACCTTCTCAGCAAAGAAGAGGATATAATGTCATTGCCCCATTCTCTTCTTTACCAATATACAAAGAAATCATTCTAACAATATGTTCCACTGATCTAATGAGAAAACCAGACATCATTTAGTCATCTGGAACTAGATTTAAGCTATTAACCAAGAGGTTACCTACTATTCTTTCCACTGCCAACTGTTCTTCTTGCATCACTCTGTTTTAATATCTCCCAGTATGAGGAACTAACTTGATCCACTTTTATAGTCATAAAACTCTTTATTTTTCTCATATTTGTAAATCTCTGCATTTTTATGGCCATCTGTTCATTTTCTGTTTCCCAGGATACAGAATAGAGTTCAATCCCAGATCCTCTATTTTTTTCCTCTTTCCTTTTATTCAAGAAAATTCTATTTTTTTTCTTACTTCTTTTTAAACTCCTAGAAGAGTCCAGGACCTAATAGCATTCCATCTGAAGTGATAGCCACTTATTTCTCTTACGTACCATCAAGATTTTCTTTCTGTGTCCCAATTCTCATTAACACAGCTCCAGATTTCACTCATGCTGGTGTAACAATTTCTGTCAATCTTCCTTCAGTAATTATCTTAATTCTCACAGAAATCTCTTTTTATCCTAAAGGTTCAGAGACCCGTTCTGTGGAAATGATTGTGATTTCTTTTCAAGCTTTCAAGTTGTTTTCTTCACAGTTTCCTAGCTAACTAGGAGAAGGATTTTACAGCCAGAGCATCATATGCTTAAGACAGGGGCTGGGGAAACACTCTCAAAGCATTCTTTGTCCTTTCTCTTCTAAGACACACTGCGCAAATATTCCCCTATTTTATTCTACTAACAGAATTTCTGGGACAGGCCCCTCTTAGCTCTCCTTAAAAATCTGTGGTTCTCAAGCAACGAATCAATTACTGTATCTTTATCAAAAGATAAAGCACTTAGGTTACTGCATAGTGTTGCCATTAAACTTGAGTGTTTTGAAGTAAGAAAACCTGGGTTTTGATCTCATTCTGTCAAATGATTGTATATAATTATCTTAATCAGGGCTGTTAATACACACTGCTTTAGCCAACCCCCTTACAATTTCACTGGCTTAACACAATAAAAGTGAATTTGTTTCTAGCTCTCAAAAAATCCAGCTCAGATGTTCCTGGTTAAGTGGCTTTCCTGGGTGTCTTTACCCCAGGTGGTGACTGGGGGGTCCATGTCCCTTCCATCTGATGACTTCTGGCATCACATAGGTGCTCTGCTGAATGTATGCATTCGTCTGGCTGATGAATGTGTAGCAAAACTTAAAACATCACACAGAACATTTTGGGGACAAGGGAAAAACATTTCCATTCACTTTCCATTAGACAGAACGAGAAGTATGGCCCAATCTCCATGCAAGTATATTGGGAATTATAGCCTTCCATGTTCTGAGGATTGAATGGTTATCATTGAGAAAGTTCCTTTATTGAAGTTTCTTCAAATATAAGATGGAGCAAATAGCAGTACTTACATCATAGGTTGGTGTGAGTATGTCCAACCACAGAAGTGTGTGATAAATGCTAGTTATTAAACTTGTAAGGGTACCACTATGCCTTTTGAGACCAAACTTCATTTGCAGCAACATCAAAAAACTCTTGAAATATTGGGAGTCCCAGAGACTGAAAGGGACCTCAGACAACAATTTGTCATTTATGGCCACAGAACAAGAGGAAAGGAGAGCCAGCCTCAGCTGCCAACACAACAGAGGAAATCTACAGATTGTTACCAGACTGATCCCAAACCCACATTTTTATTATCGGATCTTTTTTTTTATTAATTAATTAGTTTATTTATTTATTTTTGGCTGCATTGGGTCTTCATTGCGGTGCGAGGGCTTCTCATTGCGGTGGCTTCTCTTGTTGCGGAGCAAGGGTTCTAGGCGCGTGGGCTTCAGTAGTTGTGGCACATGGGCTCAGTAGTTGTGGCTCGCGGGCCCTAGAGCACAGGCTCAGTAGTTGTGGCGCACATGTTGCTCCGCGGCATGTGGGGTCTTCCCGGACCAGGGCTCGAACCTGTGTCCCCTGCATTGGCAGGTGGATTCTTAACCGCTGCACCACTAGGGAAACCCCAGATCGTATTCATTAAAGCTAAAACAAGAGGAGCTCTTCACCTGATATCCTCCTATTTCTGCAAGATCTGTTTGGGGGGAGGGAGAGGAGTGCTGTGAGCCCCCTGAAATTATATGTAAATAAATGTATGTAATTCTAAATGCATTTTTCCTAAGGAGAGATGCCCTAGTTTCATTGCCTTTTAAAAGTGCTCTGTGTCTTATCAAAATCAAAAGCAATAGGTCTTAAAGGAGTGACTAGTGTCTAAAATTTATTATATCATGGCTGGGATTCAGTTAATTACTCGAAGGCCGCTATTTTGAGAGGAGAAAGTGAGAAAGCATTAGTCAAAAAGAAGGGAGAATACTTACCAGCCGTCTCCTGTGTCCTCCCCATTGTGTTGAAAACTACAACTGTGGAAATGGTGATGTCTTTATTTTGCACTTTTCAAGGAGATTTTTTCTGACTTTTTTTTAACAAGGAGTTCCAGACTTCTAGGTTTGCCGTTGCTTTTGTCTTTCAAAAGTTTGCTCCAGTGACTTCATGTGCTGCTACCCTGTTGGAGCCCATTCCCTTTAATTGAATTATACTGACTAGATGCTCTCACAGCCTCTCTTCATCTCACAGCGTATTTTGGACTCTCTTCTGATGCTCCAGGTTTTGATTAGCTGGAGCTCACTTCTCTGCTCCATTGCTAAATGACCTTTCTTTTTTAATTAGTAGAGGAACTACTAGAACCTCTGGTTCTTTACCTACTAGCTTTCCGCTCTTCCCTCCAATGGACCTGTTACAATGATGTTTCCTGTGCATGTTTGCAGACTTGGGGCAGACACTGACCTTGTATATTGAACTAATTTCACTGAATCCAGTGTTCGTATCTGGTTTAGACTCTCTTATTTATATAGTTGACATTGAGAAAGGTGATAAGATCCCATTTTCCAGTAACCAGTATAGCATAAAGATCTATCATTTTAACTGGATGATACAAATGCATAGTGACAGCTTTGTAGAGATGTTTATAAGCAGAAAGACAAAATATCTTGTTCAAAAAAGACTGACCCTTTAATTCCCACTCTCATCTGCCTTGCTTGGCTCTGTTGCCCCCTTTCTCTCCTCCCCCAAGCTTCCCATCTCAGCAAATGTCACCACCGTCTAGCCAGGTGTTGAAGCTGGAAACCTCAAGTGGTCCTTAATTGCATGTTTTGTGCATCCCAACACCCACAGCCATTAGGAAGTCCTCTTATTTCTACATTCACTATACTTTATTTCAAATCTGTCCACACTACACCATCTCCATTGCCATAGCCTTCTCCATACCATGTTATCTCAGTAGTCCTTGACCTTCTAGTTGGCCAGTTTTTAATGGCTCTTGCCCACTCACATCCATTCTTCATGCCAAAGTAATATGTAAACCAGAGGACGGCACTGCCTTTTAAAACCCTACAGTAGCCATGATTGTATTTAAGATAAAATCTGAACTCCTTCTGATAGTCTGCAGAGCCCTGACCATCTTCGATCTAAGCTTGCCACTCTATGCTTAGTTTACTAAACTTCTTTCTATTTCTGGAAGATGCCAGGTCAACTGTTACATTAGAGTATTTATATATGCTATTCTTTCCACCTGTGATGTTCTCCCCCTTCATTCTCTGTACAGTTCATTTCTTTTCCTCCTGGGTGTCTCACCTTGCTCTTCTCAGAGATGCTTCCACCCCAAGAACAAACCTGGTCTTCTTTTTTTTTTTTTTTTTTTTTTTTTGCGGTACGCGGGCCTCTCACTGTTGTGGCCTCTCCCACTGCGGAGCACAGGCTCCGGACGCGCAGGCTCAGCGGCCATGGCTCACGGGCCCAGCCGCTCCGCGGCATGTGGGATCTTCCCGGACCGGGGCACGAACCCGCATCCCCTGCATCGGCAGGCGGACTGTCAACCACTGCACCACCAGGGAAGCCCAAACCTGGTCTTCTTTATCTCATTCTCTTATGTATTTCCTTTTTAGCACTCTTCACAATCCATAATTTTGTTTACCTTATTTTTTCTTTATTTGTTCTTTTGCATTTCATCATGTTAGAAAATACATTCTTTGAGTAGAGTGACAACTGTCTTGTTAAACTTGTTTTGGAAAAGGCACAATATGCATTTTATGATTGAATCAAAAGCTAATTTTCTTCATCCTCATCTCAAGTCCATTCTCTTAACTTCCTGGCACTTAGTGAACAGGAGTGGAATGAGAGTCAGAAAGGAGCATAGCAGAAATGAAACTTTTCCATTCATTCATGGAGCACATTTTTGTTATGTGTTTACTATGTACCAAGTGGAGCGCTAGATGCGAGAGATTCAACGTTTGGCGAAATATATGTTTCTCGTGGCTTCAGGAAGAGTGCAAACTAGTCCAGAAGAACAAGTTTCCTCAATAACCAAAGAATTAGCATAAATCTGAAGTTGCAATAAATGCTACAACTGACGAGTAAGAGGTACCATGCGAGCACCTTGTTGGGAGGAGAAAAGGAAGAGCATTCAGAAAAGGAGTCACGTGTGCAAAGGTGGAGCGACCATGACAAATATAAGAAAGATACAGGAAAGCTGGAGGACTGAGCAGAAGGTACCCTGGTGTCAGGTGGGCTGGACCAGAGGCAAAAATCCTGAGACATCAGCGTTCAAGTATTTTGTCAGGGCTGGGAGACGGAGGACAGGAGAAGGCAGGAGTCCGTTAGAACTGCCATGATCAGATTGATGTTTTCAAGGAATCCATCTGTTTGCCAAAGTCAGCATTAGGGAGTTTAGTCAGGGGAGGTCATTGATGGCTTCAGGGCAAATTTTAGTGAAGTAAGGTGAATGGATATTTGAATGTATGAAGTCAAGGAGGAAATTAATAGTTAATAAAAGGACAGATGACATAATTAAGAATCTATTAAATATAAACCTATTATTTATTAGTCAATTCCAGGAGTAGTAAACTGTGAAATAGTCTGTGTATGTTTAAACAATTGACCAAGTAATTGTATATGGAGAAAATTAATTCTGATCGTATTTAAGCTTGAGTGCCAAGCTCATTGCATACTTCAATCTAAAGTTTTCTAGGTGTCCCACTGCCAGCACTCCTAATTATACCAAATAAGAATCAATAAGATAGTCTTAAGGTATGCACCAAGTATAGTGGGTCGTAATGTAGCTGATCTGGCTTAAGACAGGTTCTGGTACCTAACCAAACATGTTGCCTTCTGTACTGAGAACCTACATATGAATCTTGTAGTTTACTTCTCTTTTATATACAAAAACGCCAAATCCATAGCTTAAGATTTTTACAGAGGTCCCTGAAGGGAAGGACATTTTATAGCCGTAATTTGAATTGAACATGGAGAAAAGGATTAAGCTCTCTCTCTCTCTTTTTTGTGTTTATAAATAGACTCTCCCATGTTTTCCTTTGACTCCACGACAGCCTAGGAGTGACTTTAAATGCATGGCCCTCTATGCATGTAGAACTGAATCCTTATCCAAAATGGACAAAAGCAAGACGCATCTCCAAAACCTCCCCTCTCTTTTCCTGTTAGATCAAATGTATCAGATCTCAATTCTTTTACCATCACTTGCCGCAGATAATAGCATGTTCCCACGCTGAAGTCAGTATAAAAGGTTATGATGTTACTGACTTCACACAGCTCTATCAGACCTCAGTATTATTGATTTAATGACTCTTTTTCTTTTTTTGTAATTCAACTCCACAGTTACCCCTCGGTTTATTAGTGCGCCAGTGCTCAGAGCTTTTTATTACATATCTGAAGACTTATTTTTAAGGCTGCCTGCCCATAAATTACTCACCAACCGTTCAAAAGCAGAGCCAGAATATAAAAAATATCAAGAGATTGGAAAAACAGGCCTAGGTAGTGCACAAATTTCTTCCTGCTCTCTGCCTGTTGAGTATATTTCCCAGTTTAAAAAAAAAAAAAAATTTAAAGGAAAATGTCACCTGGCATGTGGCATATCTGTGTCTCATAGCAGATGGCATGGTTCTGCATGGGGAGAAGGATGAAATGCCACATGCATGGCTGGAATGGAAGGATTTTGAGCAAGTGGCATTCCTGGGATGCTAGCCGGCAGGCTCTGACATTAACGGTTTTATTAAGTTCAGCTGTGGGCTGGAGCAGCCTTGGCTTCCAATGTGTGGTAGTGGGTTTTTTTGTTTTTTGTTTTTTGTTTTTTTTTTGCGGTACGCGGGCCTCTCACTATTGTGGCCTCTCCCGTTGCGGAGCACAGGCTCCGGACGCGCAGGCTCAGCGGCCACGGCTCACGGGCCCAGCCGCTCCGCGGCACGTGGGATCTTCCCAGACCGGGGCACGCACCCGTGTCCCCTGCATTGGCAGGCGGACTCTCAACCACTGCGCCACCAGGGAAGCCCTGTGGTAGTGTTTTAATGGCTGTCCCTCTGGTTCAGGCGGGGTGGTGTGAAAAGTGATTGTAGCGGGTGGCAAAATTGATAGGGTCGAGGCAGATGGGGAGATAATGTGCTTTATTTCCAACTTTTTCATTTACTCAAGAAGAAAAGCAAACATGGATGAATTACTCCAAGAATGGGATTTGCTTTTAAAGGGAAATTGTCTGAGACAGGTGACACTGTGCCCTATTTTGAAACTTCTCTAAATCATAGCTCCAATGACTCTTGCATCGTATGTGAAAATGGTACATCCTACTGTGAAGTCAGAGTCGGGAAGAAAGTGAGTTTGCAAACACGCTGGGCTCTAAAGATGCCTGGCATGCACTTAGCAGCATGATAGTTGTGAATATTGGGGCGTCATCTACAAACGCCGGGAGTGCTTTTTCTCTTGCTTCTGTTTCAAATGAGTCTAGGAAGGGAAGAGATGAAATGATATGATTAGAGTTTATTGTGCTCTGTTTACCTGTTGACCACATTACGTAGTCATACCGGTTTTCCTTCTGAAGAGGTTGTTCTGACGTTTTTGAATTGTGTCATTTTAAGGCAGCCTTCAGTGACAACGGGTTGGGCTTTTGGCAGCATCCTGATAGTTTGGGCCACTCTTCCTTTCCCCAAAAGACAGCTTCCATGGGCTTCAGCCTAGACCTCAGGATAGTATAAATAGATGTTTGTTGGTTCCTGGTTATAGGTTCCTCGTGCCCTATTAGGCTTGAGGAAAACAGCTTCTGCGTGATGGGCCGATAACTGGGTGCGTGTATAATGGCAAGTTTTAAAAATTTTCCCTCTGCTGCTTGACATCAAACACCACTAACACAAGTTGAAAATCATGTCTACATTTCTGTGCCATGCATGAAACTTTTGTCTACACAATACTAAACTAACTAGTTAATTCAATAAATTTAACCAAATCAGTTATGTGTAAAAAAAAAAAAAACCTCAATAACATTTACTATTGAGCTAGTGGTGTTAGTCCCATGTCAGCATAACAAATGTATTTTATTATGCAAAATGAAGAAATGTAATAGAGAAGTGGTCAAAAGCAACGTTCAAGTATGTCACTTTATGCAAATTCAGTTTCTCTTCTCCACTCCTCACAAGCATTTTAATCACTTTTCCGTCTTCTTGTCCTTTTGTTAGTGGAGGGTCTGGCTGCTTGCTGCTCAAAAGCTTGCAGCTCAAAAGCCAACAAAGAGGTAAGTTGGTGGAAAGTTTGCTTTATTTCTGATGCCGGCAATGGGGGGTGGTCTCCTGTCCAAAGGCTGAATCCCCCCCAACCAGTGGGCAAGAGCTTATATAGACAGAGGGAGGGGGCTACATGTAGAAACAGTACAATCAGCTCTGACAATCATCTTGAAATTAGCCATGCAGTGATCTGACCAGTGTCATCTTGATTGTTTTAAAGTACAGTTAGTCTTCAGTTCCAGGGTCGGTTTTTTCCCATGTCCTTGAGGCCAATTCTTGGAACTGTGCCAGCTTATGTCAGACTGGTCATCATGTAGTTAACTTCTTTACCTGGCAGGGGTTTCGGTATCTATAAGACAGCTCACAGGATACAGCTCAGAATATTATCTATAGCACCTGAGAAGGAACTAAAGGTCCTTAACTATGCTTAATGACTGAACTATTATTATTTAGTCTTGTTGGGCTGTTTTCCTTTGTTTCTGCATTTTCTCACTTCTCTGATTAAACTTATTCGTTGGCTAAAGTCTTTCCACAAAAGGCAGGTGGAGCACATGGGGGGAAGGACCACAGTGTCCTGCTCTGTTTCACTTTCTTGAAACACAGCTTCTCCCATTAATACCTTTAAAATTAAGACAAAAGACACAGTTTCCAAAATGTTTATGTTGTTTTCTTTCTAAAGCAGAAGAATAATTATTTTTAAGGCAATGTAGTTAGATTTAAATAAACTGTAATGGGTAGGGATGAACTGCAGTGCACACATTACAGCTAACATCCAAGTGCCCCCAGTATACTGCAGACCGAATTACATTTTAAATGACCTATTTTCTTAGTTTCGAGAAACGTGCATTTTCCCATATTACTATACTATATTTTTCTATATTTCACTCCATTCTCTAGTGAGGCAAAGATGTCATGTGGTTAAACATGTTAAAATGGAAAATGAAATTAGAAATATAAATAACTGAACAAAATTTGGAGCTTTGGAAAAAGAAAAATATCATTTTACTATATATAGAATGCTGTTTCTTCAAAGAAAACTATTTCTATCTACCAAGAAAATTGTCTAGAAATTTAACTCAGATAATTTCACATTATGATTCCTGAGGAGAGGTAACTGTCCTCAAAACCAAATCCATAGAATTAATGGATTTAATTATTAATTCCAGGTTGCCTTTTTCTGGACACTTTGGCAGGAAATGAAATTGACTAGATAGATAGATATAATGTTGACAAGAATTTTTTTTATTTTCGGTTGACTTCAAGTTCATTGATAACTTTTGATGATCTCTAAAAATAACCTAACGGGTATTGTAATAGAGAGATGAGTTAACACTAGGACACCCTTCAAGGATGCTCAGACTTGTGTCATAGGAACGTGCCTAGAATAGATCAAGAGAGCTCATCTTTATACCCTGCATCTTCTAGTTTATCATCCTCATCATAAACATAACTTCCTTTGGTCCTCATAACATTCCTGTGAGGTCTTTAGCACCCAGTGATGATTTTAAAAATATTTAAAACAGGAACTGCACTTGCACTAAATAATCAGAACCCAGGAGGCAGCAAACAGCACCCAAAGGCTCCTGTAGTAGACATTAATCTTTCAGTTGCTAACTGAGAAAGGTTCAGGGCTTCTGGAGGAAAGGACTAGATCAGTGCAGGCACTGATGGCGGGTGGGGTTGGGAAAGGGCACCTGGGAAGCTCAGGGCAGTGGGTATTTATCAGCTGGTATGAAAGTCCTTATTTTAACAATCATACATGGTGATGAATCCTGAACAAGTTATCTGCCCATTAGTTCTCTGTACTATTTTTTTTTTTTTTTTGCATCAGTGGGAAAGACAATACATTACTGCATTAATATTACCAGTTTAGGAGTTTGAAAGTTTGTACTGTAACCCCTGCACCATCACAAAATAAGTACTACAATTTCGGTCAAAAAAGTGGCTCTAAAGTCAGTTTCTTTTTCTATAAAATGAAAATTATATTTGCCTTGGGTATTTAAAAGAATTGTTGGGAAAGTTAATAACTAATGATATTCAATATGTGTTGGGCTTATTGTGGATTTCTTGAAGGAATAACTCATTTAAGTTTCATAATTATCTGATGTTATAGATGCTCATATTTTCTCCATTGTATAGATGAAAGAACTAGGATACAGAGAAGTGAAGAAATTGTCTAAGATCACATACATGAAAAGCTGCAGGACGTGGATCTGAATCCAGGCACTTGGTGTCAGAGTCCCTCCTCTTAACCACTACGTTCCAATGCTGTCTTTTCTTTATAAGGAAGACTTCTGAAAAAAAAAAAATCACACATTCATGAAAAACAGTCATTTTCAATATTGTTTTTCATCATTGCTTTTGGTTGCTTTTTATAACCAGAAACAGAAACCAACGATATTCCTAGTGCCTCTAAGAACGATTATCAGTCCAATTTAGAAGTTTGGTTTTAAGAAGTAGTTTTGGTTATAGAATCTGTAGGAGTACAATTGTTACATTCAGTTTTTATCTGTGGGTTGTTGCTATGGCTGTATGTTTAGTTCATTTATATTAGAATAAATGCTTTGCTTCGTAGAATATAAATAATCATATCGAACCAGCATACTTTTTTCATCAAGAATCTCTGATTAAGTATCGATGCATAATAATCAGGAACGACAGTGAAACTAATAGTGAAAATTTAATAGTTGAATGTTTACCATGTATTGAAAACTAGTGCTAAGCACTTTGAATGCCTTATTTCATTTCATCTTCCTAAGACGACTATAAGGTAACTGTTTTTTATTACTGACAATTTACCAGTGAAAAAACTAAGACATAAACAGTTGAAATAATACATGCGGGGTAGGGCTTGACTCCAGTTCTGCCCACAAAAATGCCAGTTCCTAAACATCTACTGCCTATAAACTGAGTTCACAAAACATTTTTAAAATTCAGTGAATAAGCATGGTCAGCACATGGAGCTATCAGCGAAGTAGCCCCAGCATTAGTTAAAAATATGTTCAGAAAATTAGTTAATTTTTTTTTTTTTTTGCGGTACGCGGGCCTCTCACTGTTGCGGCCTCTCCCTTGGCGGAGCACAGGCTCCGGACACGCAGGCTCAGCGGCCATGGCTCACGGGCCCAGCCGCTCCGCGGCATGTGGGATCTTCCCGGACCGGGGCACGAACCCGTGTCCTCTGCATCGGCAGGCGGACTCCCAACCACTGCGCCACCAGGGAAGCCCCTTAAATTATTTTTAAAAAGTCATGTGATGAGTGAGATTGTTTCTGGAAAAGGAATGCATTCTAAAATTAACCTGTAAAGATGTTTTAAGGGGGAAAAGTGTTTAATGAAGAAAAACAAGATTAAGGGGCAGGACCAAGAGGGTGGAGAAGGAGGACGCTGAGCTAACCTCTCCTCAAGGACACATCCAACCACAACTACACGTAGAACAGCTCTTGCTGACAGTGACCTGAAGGCCTCCGGATGGCTCTTCCACCACCAAGGCTGTAAAGTAAGATCTGGTAGGAAGGGAAAAGCGATCAGGTCAGGACCCACATTCCTAGCGGGGAACCCGGAAGGGGAGGGGATATCACAGGATGGGGAGTCTCCTTGGGGAGTGAGGAGTTTGAGCCACATATTAGGCACCGCAGCCCTGAGGTCCAGCGCTGGGAAGAAAAGTCCCCTTAACTGGTTTGAGAAGCTGTAAGAAACCAAGATTCCACGTGCTTCCTCCCAGTCAGAGTGCAGAGGCAGCAGATTGAAAACTGCCTGGGGCTTTGGCAGGAGGGCCAGACCACCCCAGCGTGCCCCAGGCTCTTGCTCCAGCCCCCCTTGCTCTGGCACTGCTCCCCACTAATGCCCAGGCTGCTGTTGCCAAGGAGATCACATACACGTAGAGGGAACAGGGCGGCTAGACCCGGGCCTGGCATCTGACCAGGCATTGCCGGCACCCACGTCCCCGCGCACACGTGGGAGGGAGCGAGACCAGCTTAGCAGGGCAGCTGCAGCCACTCCAGCGCCGACCCAGCCTCTAACAGGAGTGCATACCTGGGGAAAAGTGAAACCAGCACCCAGAAGTGCAGCCATAGTCCCCCCAACCAAAGGTGGAAACGCCATCGCGCCCAAGGAGAAACCCAACTCCCTCAGGCTTTCTGCTATCAGCCCCAACTCCACGCCAGATAGGGTGGTAACTGCCTTTGAGCCTAGGAGAAGCCCTGGCTGGCACGTGGCCTTGGCTCCAGCCTCTCCATTTTCATCCCTACCTTCCGCCAAGGCAGTGGCTCCCAGCTCACCCAGGGAGAGACGCAGCCCACGCTCACTTCACACCCAGCTCTGGCACCAGAGCCACTGGGTCCACACAGACTGCACAGGGACCGGACGGTGAGAAAATGGAATCACCGGAGGAGCAGAAACCTACTTCTTTTGATAATTTATGATCGGAAAACTATTCATTATAACTTTAAAATTCTCCAAGGATTTGATTATTTCTAGGTACAAGGATAAAACTGAGTTTTACAGAAATAGAATCACAAACTTACGATTATGTAAAAAACAAACTTATGGCTACCGGGGGGGAAAGGGGGGTGGAAGGATAAATTGGGAGATTGGGATTGACCTATACACACTACTATAAGTAAAATAACTAGTAAGGACCTACTGTAGAGTACGGGGAACTCTACTCAATACTCTGTCATGACCTATATGGGAAAAGAATCTAAAACAGAGTGGATACATATATATGCGTAACTGATTCACTTTGCTGTACACCTGAAACTAACACAACATTGTAAATCAACTATACTCCCATAAAAATCTTTTAAAAAACAACTGAGTTTTAAACATGCCAAGGGCCAGATATGGGGCTGTGGTGACCCTAAGTATTAGTAATAAACCTTTGTCAAGAAGCAAAAAATAAATCTCAGTTTGATTTAAACAATCAAGATATAGTTTTGGACTCATCTATACCTAAAAACTGAAGGGTTAGGTCTGATTTTATGAGAATCTTAACGTGGTTTCTTCACAGACTTACCAAGACTTGGTTTGTCTTTCTCCAATATTAGTTCTACTCCCAGAAGCTGATACCACCCTCCTCAGCTTTTCCCTGTGGTTTTCTTAAAATGGCTACATAGGAACATGCTCTCTCACTGTATCCTGCAGGGAAGAAAGACTATTTCCAAAGAAGACCTATGTTTCCATCACATTGAACCAACTTAGGTTGTATGAATACCTCTGAACCAGGAAGTGAAAATATCAAAGTTACTCAGTCTTGAAGTGCATAGACTTCATGAGGGAAGGATGGAGATCTACATTGAGTGGGATACTATACAATTTAAAAAAAGGACAAATAAATCTCAGGTGGCTAGAAACAGCAAAATTCTATTACACCTAGTTTCTACTTATTTTAACAACCACAATAAGCATAAAGAATTGGTTTCAGTTTTGAATATATCTTTCTGAGGGTTTCACTTCTAATCTGATTTATTTTCTATAAAAAACTTTGAAACTTTGTTTTTTGTGTTTTTTTAAAGTAAGTTATTCTTCTATTTTCATCCAGCTGTTCTCCCTGAAAACTAGTTTGATTTGTGGTGAATATCCTGACAAACTCTTTAAGCTGTAATCGTCTCATTTATAGAAAATAAAATCATTTATTATACTTTCACAAAACACTTTGTGATGCAAAACTTAAAAGTTAAATGAAATTTTTATCTTTCAGAATTATCCATGTTCCTGTTCTAGATAATTTCTGATTCTCTTTGGCCAGGCGTTTTTGCTACACTTTAACGTTCCATAAGTACACGTATATGAAACCTTGTATACGTTTATAATAAGGGGCCTAGCAATTCTTTTTGTCTATCAGTGACATGAATGGTATGGGAAAATGTATTATAATCTGCAAGCCAAGAAAACAATGCTTCTCAAGCATTATTTACTTTCCTATATGGTTTGAGAAGCGATGCAAATCATTAGTTCTCAGGTTCTCAGTTGTTTGAAAGTCACAAGGCAGACAAGGATCAAGCAAGTTTGAAAAGACTGTCCTTTACCGGTGTGTACATGACTCAGTTTAAACCTTTTCAACCTCCAAATCACTGAACCATGAAATCACTGGGAGCAGTAGCCCAATCCTCCACAATTACATATTTTCTCTATCTCCACTGTTGCCACACACATAATTCCATCAACACAGTCTATGGTTGTGTCTACCCCCAGGGGAAACTTACACAAATTTAACAAGAAATATAAGCATGTACCATGTTCAAGGCACTCTACTGGCCAGTGGTGGGGGCACAAAGATGAAGAAGGACGATGCAATGATAATTTAGTAGGAGCATGAGGGAAGATGTTATTAACCGCCTTGGAGTTGGAAGGGTAAATAAATATGACTTGAAGAAAGAGGATGAGGGTGTAATACTAGGAATCAGGCCATCTCATAGTACAGCCTCTAAACACATAACCTCTGCTAAGTCACTTAACCTCTCAGGATAGTATTTATTTACTCAAGAGGACAGAAACTGTTTCTTTCATTTGTATATTCCCATCACCCAGCACATTGCCTGGCAGATCCCCTCAAACGCACGCGCACATAAAAGTTCTCAAGTCATGTTTGCTCTTGAAATGAATAACTTTGTGCACAGGATGACCCTAAATGCTTTTTCAGCACTAGCATTCAGTGATTCTAAGAGAATTTGGCGTGCCCCTGTGTTACTGTGTTATCTTCATATTTGTGAGAAGAGACGGTCCGGAAGCTAGGAGCAGAATGATAATTCGTGATTAACAGGAACACCACCTGCCTGAAGATGTCCTTCTTGAGAAAGGTCAGCTCTTGCTGTAAGTAAATATACTTCTCCCGCAAAGTGAAAATGCTAGGTTATACTTTCTCTCTTCCCTCCTATTTTTTTCCCTTTCATACTATCGGCTTTGCAAATGTTGACTTGTGAAAATGTGAAAGGTCAGGAGTGAGTATGTTAAGGAGAGGTGGACGCAATTCTTTTTCATTTGTATTTATACAGGCAAAGAAGATTGAGCTGGAATAGAAGTTGATCCACATTATTGAACTGTAGGCTGACACTTGGAGAGCTGACACTGCTATCTTCTTGGATAAGACTAGAGCAGGGGAGGGAAGTTATACCAAAGGTCACGCAGAATAAATGACTAAGAGACACCAGAAGAAAATGAGAGAACATTAGGAGGTCCTCTGATATGTTAACTGGGGTCATTCACACGTAGGCAAACACAATTCAGCTCCCTAGAAGCTCCTGCCTAGCAAGGTAAGTAGAGACAAGAGAAAAAAAACAAAAATGGGGAGAATTATCCACAAGAGACAATCAAGCCAGAACTGTTTCCACACTAGGAAACATTTAAGTTCAGTCCAAATAAGATGATGTTTACCAATGTTTACCAATCTAAACAGGAACATCCATGGAAATAAGAAAAGAAAAATATAGGGAACTGCCTAAATTCATATGAAACCATTCCTCCATGGGGTTCAGGATTACCAGCCAGGCTGGTACCCAAACTTACTGATGTTAGATGAGGTGATGATGGCTCTTACGATGCTTTACATTCTTTATTCTTTACGTCTTCAAGATATAACTTACTTTATTTCTGCTTCATTCGGCCACTTAAGTAAAGATAACAGTAGCTGCTAACTAAACTCATTGAAGTGTATATATATATAAGGAAGCTATGTTGATGAGTTCTTTTATTTACTCAAAGACACCTCTGCCTAACTTGCATGTTGCGATATATTGATACAGAAGTAAGTTAGACAGTAGTTGCCAGATTGGGGGATATTTTTTTAGAGTAAATGATATATAAACTACACATACTATACACACAAGCACACTCATTCACATAATTGTCCACTTTTAATTTTGCCAGGAATTAAAAATAGTGTCATTTGGTTTTATCACTTTTAATGGAGCATTTTAATACAAAACATAGGAAGGATATATTCTCAGAATAAGTGACAGTTATAAATTGAACAAACCTGAATTATGAAAAATATATTAAATTGATCTTCCTTTCTCATGTCACACACATTTGAAA
Source organism: Delphinus delphis (assembly GCF_949987515.2). Taxonomy (NCBI): domain Eukaryota; kingdom Metazoa; phylum Chordata; class Mammalia; order Artiodactyla; family Delphinidae; genus Delphinus; species Delphinus delphis. The sequence continues at coordinate 9,223,211 of NC_082703.1, read as the reverse complement.
AAATTAATTAGGGATTGGCAGCAGTCCTTGCATTGGCATTTGGAATATTATGACATCTGACCTGAGATCTAGGGCATAAATATCCAGGCCAGGATAAATGTAGCCTCTCTTTCTGCTTCTGTGTGTGTGCTCTTCCTTTTTTCTTTTCTTCTCTCCACCTTTTTCTTCTACTCCTTTCTTTTCCTTCTTATCTGCCCATGCTTTGGGATGCAATGGGCATAACTCCTCTGTTCTTGTACCTTGAGGCTATCATGGTAGCTGATAACTGAACTACAAGCTTTTCTCAAGTTGTTTAAATATGTCCTATCTAGGTGGCCCATCCCATTAAGCAATGAAACATGCTTTCAGTACTGGACTGGGAAAGACTCAATGAAAAGAAGTTGGGGTAGACAGAAGGAGATGGTCAGGGCTGAGAACAGGACTGAAGGGCTAAGTGTAAAGCTGGGGTGAGGGTTAGGACATCTGGAAAGGTAAGTATCAGAAAACTAAGAATTGACACCAAAGTGTGGGCAAAATGGTATTAATGGTAGAGAAGAACCACAGGTCAGGTGCAGGTGTAGACACTAGGACTGAGGTGAAGGCAAGTTGGAGTAATAGACTTGGGCAGTGGTTATTTATACCTGTTATTTGAGAATTCTCAAGGGCACTGTTGGTCACTCTCATTTCTGATGAGGGTTTCTTCATATCTCAGACACCAAAAAATTAACAGTATCTTCTGGAATCAAAATGTCAAGGTATAATTTCTCCTACATTTCCAATTAGTGATATTATTTGTACTTCTCAAATGATAATATAGGATGTTAAGAAAGTATTATTTTATTTCTTATATAATGGCTTAGCTTCTTAAGAAAGTATTAAAGGATTCTTGCATAACTGTGTGATCATGCTCATCGCTCATTGCCTCCAAAATCACGTTAAAGGAAAATGGGCCCAAAAGCATGGGCTATATTTTTATTTTAATTTGGTTTACTAACTTTTATGATTTTTAAACATTCAGAACAGCCCAAGAGTTTTCCTAAGTTAATTCTCTTCAACACAGTGATTATTTTCCACTGCCTGTTACAATGTTCCATACAGATGTCCTGTGAACGTCCTAATACTTGCTTATCTCAACTAGTTAACCTGGTCCATACCCCACCCTTCCCCAATTTCCCGGTTTCAATGAATAGTTGAAAGCTGGAGTAACAATACTCATATCAGATAAAATAGACTTTAAAATAAAGAATGTTACAAGAGACAAGGAAGGACACTATATAATGATCAAGGGATCAATCCAAAAAGAAGATATAACAATTATAAGTATATATGCACCCAACATAGGAGCACATCAATACATAAGGCAACTGGTAACAGCTATAAAAGAGGAAATCGACAGTAATACAGTAATAGTGGGGGACTTTAACACTTCACTTACACCAACGGACAGATCATCCAAAATGAAAATTAACAAGGAAACACAAGTTTTAAGTGACACAATAGACCAAATAGATTTAATTGATATTTATAGGACATTTCATCCAAAAACAGCAGATTACACTTTCTTCTCAAGTGCACACAGAACATTCTCCAGGATGGATCACATGTTGGGTCACAAATCAAGCCTTGATAAATTTAAGTCTTTTTTTTTTTTTTTTTTGCGGTACGCGGGCCTCTCACTGTTGTGGCCTCTCCTGTCACCCAGCACAGGCTCTGAACGCGCAGGCTCAGTGGCCATGGCTCACGGGCCTAGCCGCTCCGCGGCATGTGGGATCTTCCCGGACCAGGGCACGAACCCGTGTCCCCTGCATCGGCAGGTGGACTCTCAACCACTGCACCACCAGGGAAGCCCTAAGGTAATTATTGATATGTATGTTCCTATGACCAGTTTCTTAATTTTTATGGGTTTGTTTTTGTAGGTCCTTTTTTTCTCTTGTGTTTCCCACTTAGAGAAGTTCCGTTAGCATTTGTTGTAGAGCTGGTTTGGTGGTGCTGAATTCTCTTTGCTCTTGCTTGTCTGTAAAGCTTTTGATTTCTCCATCGAATCTGAATGAGATCCTTGCCAGGTAGAGTAATCTTGGTTGTAGGTTCTTCCCTTTCATCACTTTAAATATACCGTGCCACTCCCTTCTGGCTTGTAGCGTTTCTGCTGAGAAATCAGCTGTTAACCTTATGGGAGTTCCCTTGTATATTATTTGTCATTTTTCCCTTATTGCTTTCAAGAGTTTGTCTTTAATTTTTGTCAATTTGATTACTATGTGTCTTTGTGTGTTTTTCCTTGGGTTTATCCTGCTTGGACTCTCTGCACTTCCTGGACTTGGGTGGCTATTTCCTTTCCCATGTTAGGGAAGTTTTCAACTATAATCTCTTCAAATATTTTCTCGGGTCCTTTCTCTCTCTCTTCTCCTTCTGGGACCCATTTAAGGAGAATGTTGTTGTGTTTAATATTGTCCCAGAGGTCTCTTAGGCTGTCTTCATTTCTTTTCATCCTTTTTTTTTCTTTATTCTGTTCTGCAGCAGTGAATTCCACCATTCTGTCTTCCAGGTCACTTTTCCGTTCTTCTGCCTCAGTTATTCTGCTATTGATTCCTTCTAGTGTAATTTTCATTTCAGTTATTGTATTGTTCATCTCTGTTCATTTGTTCTTTAATTCTTCTAGGTGTTTGTAATTTAATTCTTCTAGGTCTTTGTTAAACATTTCTTGCATCTTCTCGATCTTTGCCTCCAATGCTTTTTCTGAGGTCCTCGATCATCTTCACTCTCATTATTCTGAATTCTTTTTCTGGAAGGTTGCCTATCTCCACTTCATTTGGGTTTTTTTCTGAGGTTTTATCTTGTTCCTTCATCTGGTACGTAGTCCTCTGCCTTTTCATCTTGCCTATCTTTCTGTGAATGTGGTTTTCCTTCCAGAGGCTGCAGGATTATAGTTTTTGCTTCTGCTCTCTGCCCTCTGATGGATGAGGCTATCTAAGAGGCTTGTGCAAGCTTCAGGATGGGAGGGACTGGTGGTGGGTAGAGCTTGGTGTTGCTCTGGTGGGCAGGGCTCAGTAAAACTTTAATCCTCTTGTCTGCTGATGGGGGGGTCTGGGTTCCTTCCCTGTTGGTTGTTTGGCCTGAAGTGACCCAGCACTGAAGCCTACCTGGCTCTTTGGTGGGGCTAATGGTGGACTGTGGGAGGGCTCACACCAAGGAGTACTTCCCAGAACTTCTGCTGCCAGTGTCCTTTTCCCCACAGTGAGCCACAGCCACCCCCACCTCTGCAGGAGACCATCCAACACTAGCAGGTAGGTCTGGTTCAGTCTCCTATGGGGTTACTGCTCCTTCCCCTGGGTCCCATGCTCTCACTACTTTGTGTGTGCCCTCCAAGAGTGGAGTCTCTGTTTCCCCCAGTCCCGGCAAAGTCCTGCAATCAAATCCCACTAGCCTTCAAAATCTGATTCTCTGGGAATTCCTCCTCCCATTTCTGGGCCCCCAGGTTGGGAAGCCTGACGTGGGGCTCAGAACCTTCACTCCAGTGGGTGAACTTCTGTGATATAAGTGCTCTTCAGTTTGTGAGTTACCAACCCAGCCATTATGGGATTTGATTTTATTGTGATTGTGACCCTCCTACTGTCTCATTGCAGCTTCTCCTTTGTCTTTGGATGTGGGGTATCTTTCTTTGGTGAGTTCCAGTGTCTTCCTGTTGATGATTGTTCAGCAGTTAGTTGTGATTCCGGTGCTCTCACAAGAGCGAGTAAGCGCATGTCCTTCTACTCCGCCATCTTCCCCATGGTCTTTTTTCAATATTCATTTAACTCGATCTCTCAAAAGCAATGGATGTAGTTGACTACTTTCTCCTTCTTGGGACACCTTCTTCTCTTGGCTTTTACACTATCCTGATTTTTCTTCCACGTTTCTGGTCTCTTTTTTTTCACTGGTGTTTCTTTATGTCTTCAGCTTCTAGTTGTTGGAGAGCTCCAGGGCTGAGTCCTTTTCCCTCTTTTCTTCTCCACCTATGCTGAATCCTTAGGTGGCTTTATACAGTTTCATGGTTTTGCATTGCCATTCATATTGTGTTTACATCTCAAGTTTAGACCTCTCCCCTAAACTTCAGTGTAATATATCTAACGGCCCAATTAACACCTCCACTTGATGTTTCATATTCATATAAAAATTAATATGTCCTTGTGGGTATATGTGAGTGTGTAAGTGTGTGAACACCTGTGTGTGTATGAGCACATGGAGTGTGTACGTGAACACGTGTGTGGAGGTATATGGGAGTGTTTGTGGCACATCTGAGTGTGTGTTTGTGTGGACATAAGTGAGTGTGTATGTGATTGTGTGAGTGTACTCACATATGTCACACACACAAATACTTGCATGGAAAAGTGGAAGCAAAACAGACAAAAGAGTCTTTAATTTTTTCAGTATTTGATATGGACAATTGTGAGTCGCTGGGAAGATTTAAAAAGAGATGCAAATGATTGATTAAATTAACTCAAAGTGAAAAAAAATTAATACATTTAAAATTAATTTCCTGGTATTTTCCTGTCAAAAAACCTTACAACATGAAACAAAAAGTAATTCCTCTCTCAGTCTTCCCACATCACTTGTTCATCTTTCTTTTAGTTGCTAAGGCTAAAAACCTAGAAGTCATATCTGCTACCTTTCCTTTGCACATCTCCCCTTCAACATATATCCAGAATCTGACCACTTCCTCCCCATCTTCTTGGCCCATTCACCATCTTCTCTCTTTTGGATTATTGGTCTAGCCTCCTAACTAATCTTCCTGTTTCTGTTCTTGTCTCCTGCTATCTTCTCTCAACACAGTAGACAGATTTATCATTTGAAAATACAGATTGAATCAAACTCCTCTTCTGGTTAAAACCCTCCAATGGCTTCTTAACTGTCTCAGGGTAAAAATCAATACACTTACTATCTTCCATAAGCTTACATGAATTGGTCCCTGGTTACCTTGTTCCCCTCATCTCAAACCAAGTTCCCCTTCACTCACTGTCCAACCACCTTACCCTCCTCTTCCTGGATTGCTCCCTCTTTAGATCCTTGGCAAAGGTGGGTTTCTTTTTTTTCTCTGATAATGATGCTGCTTTTCACTCACACATCCAATGTGACAATTTCAGGTTTTGATTCAAAATTCACTTTCTCATTCAACTCATTCAACTCATTCAACTCTCATTCAGTGATTCCCATTCAACTCTCACCCCAATGTTTCATGTTTCTATTTTTTAGTTCTTTTTTCTTTTTATATATTTTGACTATAATCTGTATTTTTATCTTGTGTAGTGTCTTGCATAATATGTCACCTCCTAGAATGATGTCAAAGGGTTTTGCCTATTCTACTAACAGCCCCAACACGTAGAACACATAGTTCAGTAATTAACCACTGAATGAATAAATGGACCTTCCACTACTTTTCAGTCTTTGCTTCCAAAAGACATAGGTATGCTATTCCCAGACACTCATTATCTTCTTTTTCTTCCATGCTTTGGTTTGGCAGCCTTTTCCTCTGTCTGGCACAGCTTTTGTCCTTTCCCTAAATCTTTGCAAAGGCAAATCTCATAAACTCTTCATAGCTCTTCAAAAAGGTTCCATTGTCTATGGCTACTTTTCAGTGCCTTTTCTACCCAAGAGTGCTTGGCTTTATTCTGATTATCACAGATTTGCCACACTTGAAAGTAATCTCTCTCCTTCTGAACAACCACAGCATTCCTCCAAAGTGTCCATCCCCCAGCAGCAGTGAGTTCTTCCTTTTGAGTCTCACTCTGAGCCCCGTATATAAAGTCAATTTTGTTGTCTTTAGTCTGATGCACTTTGTTTGGCTCCCTTGTTACAGTATTATACCACTTGTCTCTATTTCTCCTCGATTTCTTTTTAATCACTCTATTCATTTCTTTCATTTTTTTTATAACCTAAACTTACTGATTGCTCCCCGGGGAGCTTCATGTATTTCTATTTCCTTAGATGCCTACTTCCCCCAGCCCACGCCCTGTCTCCCATTGGAATAATTTGCTATTGAAGTGGTTTTTAAGCTGTGGTCTTCTGAGACCTGGGGTTTTGCAGAGTTTCTTGTTGCAGAGATATAGGGGGAAGTCCAGAGTATGGAATTCCTAGATCCTTTCCACATCCACAGCTCTAGCCCCACACCTATTTCTGCTATACCTGTCCCATACTTTGGGATTATACACTCATACATGTGTGCACCCACGGGAATGTGCGTGCGCGCGCACACACAGGGGCACCTTTTCTTTGACAAAATGACTCTGTTCTTAAAGATAGTTTTAAAAATTGAATATATGGCCACTCATTAGTACAGTAATTTTCCATTTCCAACTGCCTTTTGAACCACACTCCAGAGCACATTTATGGTTTTTCTTTTTCAACTTTAAGAGCTCCAAGTGATGGTCATTCTCCAGATTTAGGTCTTTCTAAATAAATCATAGATAATAGAGCTGCAAGGATGTTTTGAACTTCCTGTACAGCATCCGGTTTTGTTTTGTTTTTTAACAGATGACAAAAATAGGCCCTAAGAGGGATTTTTTTTGTTCACATTTACCCTGTCCCTTGGTCCAAAAGTCAAAGGATCAAAAATCCCAAATGGGTTTCAAGAAGAATATACATTTTATCCTCCATCTTGCCAAAATAACCAGTATTTTCTTTTCCTTTAAGTTAGTCTGAAATATTACTCAGTCCATTTGACTCAAGGTAATGAGGAATTTACTAAATATTCCACTTTTAACAGGCTGAGGCTCCTATCAGCTATTTTTGTAGTGGAAGATTTCTACTCCTGTTCGATTTATCCAAAGTGCCAGCTTCAGATCTGCATTATGATGGTAAAGAGATAATAAGAAAGAACAAAGACTGTGAAGGTGAATCATCTAAGAGGTGTGTGAGGAAGACATACTTACCTATTAGCTCCAGAAGAATCAAAATTATTTAGAATGATCATCAGGGCCTAATTGAAAGATCATGGACTTTAGAAACACACAGAAATGCTTAATTTCTTGCTCTGTCATCTACTGTTGTGACCTTGGGCCAGATACTTAATATTTCTGAGCTTTGGGTCCTCATCAAACATTAAAATGGCAGAAATAATAGTATTGTTGTGTGGATCGACTTAGATAAATTATTAAGGGACTCTGCCTCAGAGGAGTCTCTAAATAAATCGTAGATGTTAGTAATTGAGTAACAACATAACTCAACTAATAGTGTAAAATTATCAGAGAGCATATTGCATTATTAATATGACTTCTAATGTCAGACACACGGACCGAATTCTCTTACCTGGCTCTCCTCTAAGCGATCACACCAACTGTATATTTATGATGAAACTCTGAAGACCCCTAATACCACTCTGGTATATCTGCCTCTGCTACTCTTAATGGGGAAGTGCACATAGCATGTAACAAATTTTGTTTTTCTCTATTTTGGAGTTGATGTAAGTGTGGCATCTATCATGTACTATTTCTTGCTTGCAGTCCTTGTACAGATCTTTGGATGATGCATGACTGTGTTTTACTTACTTAATTTAAGCAGAAGGAACAAAACAGACAAGTTTACCTTCACCATCAGTTCTTCTGAGCCAATATCAATTGCCTTGGTGACATTAATGTGATTTATATGCAGATTCCTGGAATGAAGGGGAACTGCTGACCTCCTGTTCCACTGCCTGGCATCTCCTTGGACTCTGGAACAGGGAGCTTAAAATATTAATGCTTTGAATAATAAATTAGAGTACAGAGTAAATGAGGTATGAGCACAACAGTTTTAATTAGTTTTAGGCACATTTTAATGATTGTTTGGCCATTAACTCCAGTAAACATAAAAATGCAAGGGAACAAGATGTATGAGTTCCTTATTACTTAGCTTTGTTTTAACTGAAGGCTTTGCAAAGATGTATATCATTTTAATTTTGGTTCCAGAGGCTTTTATGTAAATTAATTGCATTGGAGAATTGGCAAGAACATTTTATTCAATTTGGAACAGCAGTGATTATAAGCTTTACATTAATATAACAACAATTTAACAATGGCTGATAGATGGGCCACAGCCATGCAATTATCAGAAGTGAGCCACTCTCTTGATCTCTAATTAGGTCTATAAGCAAATAGAGTTTTGCCAGCCCTAATTGCCGTATTAAAGCTGGCAGTGAGGTAGCAAGTCAGCTTATGTTAAGGTAGGCAGCACAGGATGCTATATCCAAAGATTTTCCCATTTTCTGATTTAATCAGATATGTAATTCAATTATATATGTTGTGGAAACAGACATTTAACTGAATTGGAAAGCATTCTCCTCCTTGCTCGATACAAGCATATATGTCTTGTTAACTGCAGACGTCACATCTAAAGGATAAGCATTAGGTGAAGTGTTTTTTCCCACCCTCCTCACTGCCTGCTCAGATGCCTGTCCCCCTCGAATAGCTCCGACTCTAATAGGACCTAGGATGCCTAGTGCTACGTGCCAGGCAAAAACGGAAATGGAAGAAGATGTATAATCTTTGATTTGCTGCTGCACGTTAGTAGAGATTAAAAAGCACTCAAAGGGGATTTGGAAGGCATTTGAGCACCAGGCTAGATATTGTGGGACCCATTTTGAAGAAGCCAGGAAATCCCTTTATTACTTTCAGTCTTTGACTAAAAGCTTGGCCATTATGGGGCAAAGACTATTTGGTTTATTTTTTGCTCCGGCTTATTCCAACGTGCATGCCAACAACATTTAAAGGGAAAAGTTTTTGGCTTAAGCATCCGGTTGAGTTTAATCTAGAGCCGCAAAAGGCAATTTCTTATGGAAGCGTCTATAAAGAAGAAGTCACTCTGGAGAGAAACGGTCATGTAATTTCTAGAAGGAAAATTACTTCTTTACATACCCCTCCAACTGAAAAATAAATAAATCAGTCCTCCCCACTCCTATTCAAAATGGAAATGGGCGTGCACGAGTGTCCACAGCAAAGAACTTAATATAATCCTATCAGGGACTAATTTCACATCTTTGACCAGGTCTTTTGTATCCAAAGGAGTGATCGTTAGGAGAAATAAGGTGCAGAGGTCTCAAAGGACAACACTGGGAAGGAGGAGATAATTACTTGTGCCAAAGTTTGTGAAATATTCACACCATTGTGTTGAGAGGCACCTGAAAACATATGACAGTTAAAAAGATATATATATATATTATATATACACACATATATACATATTTATGATAATTACTATTTCACTGATAACTAGTATTTATTCCAGGAATTGAATGTGTTCACGTTGGTGTGCATTTGCACTTAACAGCTACCCACTGGACAATTAGGAGGATAAACAAGTGTACCCATAACTCACACAGGTGAAGAGATCTCGAAGAAGGATCAGACTCAGCATTTCGGTGTCAGGTCTGGAGTACGCTGAGCCACTTAACAGGGCGGCGCCCTCCTCTGAGCTAGTCTTTGAGGCTTGAGGTGTCAGTGACCAGCTATGACAAAACATGGGGCTTCCCTGGGGCTTCCCTGGTGGCGCAGTGGTTGGGAGTCCGCCTGCCAATGCAGGGGACACGGGTTCGTGCCCCGGTCCGGGAGGATCCCACATGCCGCGGAGCGGCTGGGCCCGTGAGCCATGACCGCTGAGCCTGCGCGTCCGGAGCCTGTGCTCCGCAACGGGAGAGGCCACAACGGTGAGAGGCCCGCGTACCGAAAAAAAAAAAAAAAACCATGAAGCCTAACCTTCCCCCAGTTCATTACCTTGACTTACTAACCCAAACCCGGGGAATCCATCACTACCCTCAGGATAAGGGATAGAATTCCCAAAAGATGGGTATTAATTTGCACAATGCAGATTGGAAGAAGGATACGCACTTCAAGAGAGGGGAGCAACTTCCCGCAGGTGTGGTTGATTGAATCCGTGGATATGGAAACTGCGGATACGGAGAGCTGGCTGCACTACACCCTTTTATATAAGGGACTTGAGGATCTGTGGGTTTTGGTATCCTCGAGGGTCCTGGGGTCAATGCTCCGAGGATGCCAAGGGATGACTGTATTCAGGAGAACATCCCAGCAAGGGATCAAATTCCCAGGTGCTTTCTCAGAACCATGGGGAAAACAAGAGTTGGCAAACAGTTTGAATTTTTCCCCTTGGTTATAATTCGTCCAAATTACTCCATTCCTTCAGTACAATCATTAATCCCCTATAGCCTTGCATGATCGCGTAGTGGGGAATAAGATTACAGACACAGCAATGGAAAGCCCCCCTCTCCCACACGACCCTGCAGTCTGGTGCTCCTGAAAGGAGAACGTTCCAAGTGCTAACTGGCAGCAAAGGTCACCTGGCTGTGCAGCTGGGAGAATAGTTCTGGAGGGTCCACGGGCATCATGGAGTGAGTTTACTCTTGCAGGTTGTCGTGAGGAGGAGGGCGTCGTGTTTCTCTCCAATTCACAAAATCTCGGGACTTAAAAATCAACTGTGTGTGTGTGCGTGTGCTTGCCTGCACACGCAGTGGAAAAGGCACATGATTTGGCACGAATGCCATTCAAAGTGTTGTTATCTTTTCTGGCAGGTCCCAATTTTCACAGAGTTAACTTTTCACAAATTTCTGACGTGGTAGAAGTCCGCGACCAGGAAAAGGCTGCGTTTGAAGCTTGGTGACCTTTCACAATAACTAAGAAAGCACTCTCCTGGTACTTTAATCAAAACAAAAAGCAGTAACTACTTCTCTAACTACTACTACATGCCAGAATCATTGTCAAATGTGTGTACATACATGTGTATGTATTTATATAGACACGTGTTGGCTTATATACGTGTGTATATTAGTATGCCTATGTATATACCTTTCATTCTCACGATATTACTGAAATGTGGGAATTATTATCTCTACATATAAAGAAATGAAGATGAAGGGAGGGTAAACAGCTCTTCAAGAAAATGGTGAAGCCAGCATGGAAACTCAGGGCTAGCTGGCCCGCAAAGCCATGCTTCTTTCTAGCACGTTGCTCTCCTGCCAGTTATATGATGTGTCTTGAGGCATGTTAAGTCCTTACTATACTTGTAATGATGTATGTCTGCTAACAGTAGTGTTGTTCTTACTCATACATTAACAGAGGCAATGAGGGAGCTCTAAGGGACACTGAAATGCTTGTCCTTCCTTCAATCCTACCAGGAAGTCTAAAAATCAAATATTCTAAAAGCCTAATATTCTAACCTTATGTCTTGGTAAGGTGTCAGTATGGGTTACTGGAAAGAGCACTGTGTCACCATGGTCAGAATAGCCACATTCTTGGTATTCAGGTTTATTGTGGGTAACAAGGAAGGTTCTAGAATAAATGACCTTCAAATTTTCCTTTTGTCATAAAATTTAATATGTTTGATGTTATTGATGTTAAGGCTTTGTGTTTTTCTGGAAACAAACATATTAGCCTCACGTAAATTATCAGGACTAGTATCGGCGTATTAGTCTCTTGCCATCACAGAAAGAGCTGCTTCTTGAGCAAAGGGAATAGGATGCGTGAGTAATCACGGTGAGGGTACCGTAGGGAAAGGATGGAAAAAGAGTCAGCTGTTTGGGAGGGAAGAAAGACGTTATAGAATTCAACCCTGGGCTCCCTAGAGAATGTGTGATATTTCTGAGTGCCGAGAAGGTGAAATACAGAGCAGCAGAACAGTCTGTGCTGACTTAACAGTAGTTGCTCACAGGAAAGAGGTGGACAATCAAATTAGCCATATTCAGAAACCTTGTACTTTGAAGTGTGTCTGCCTGGCAATAATACCCGGAGAGCCTAAAAACACAGAACTTTAGCCCTGAGTCTCGATACCAGTTTCTATTTAATTCTGCCTTGCTTGATGTCTGCGTTTTTCAAGTCCTTGACCTATAGGCCAGCAGTAACGTGCATAGTAAGAAATTCCTGACGCTGAGAGTCAGTCAGGAAGTCAAGAAAGCCTCTGAAAGTTAGACGGCTTAGTTTCATGCCTCCTGCTCTAGCCTCATGTTAGTACTTCAGAGTTCTAGCAAGGTCTTCTTCCCAAAATTCTATTGCCAATTTACTTGGCAAGAGATATGCATCACCGGACTAAAGCTAAATGGTCACCCTTTTAAATGTAATGTTCCTAACCTTAATTAGTGGTTTAGTCTTTCAGACCTTCATTTGTTACACTTAAATGGATTTTGTAATTGGCTTTGCATCCCAGTTAAGTCGGTTGCCCCATCCCAGTTCAGAAAAGCAAACAATTAGTTCTGGTTTCCCATTCCCTCCCACTTCCTTGGAACAATTGCCCTATTTCTAATTGCTTAAACACAACAAATACAATTCAACAAGATCATAGCCGGGCACTACTAACGTACTTAGTGAAAAGATCATTGAATTTATTAAGCATTTGGCTCAATATAGCTCCTAACAAACACATTTGGAGGATATGACCATCCTGGTGAGTGAGTTAAAGACTCATTATTTGGACTGCTGGTGTCCTTGTGTGGAAACTGTGATTCTTGTCAAGTCCATTAGCTGCATTACAAAACAAGAGCTGTCATTTCATTAAGCTGCTCCACACATATCAATAGCTCCGGGGTGAATCCTGGTCACTTCTTGTCTATGTCACAATGTTTTCTGAAAGCTGACTTCCCCCAGTGTATGCCAACAGCCTACAAGGAAGTCTTCATTGTATAAGGAGATACCATGGATCTCACTGAAGAAGCAGCAATGGGTTTAAAAAGAATAGAAACTTAGATTTGAAAATTTGTATCTTTTTTTGTCTTATTTTCTCAGTGTTTAAAAAAGAAAACATCATTTATAGACGATTAAAATTAAAGCATTAACTTAGTTCACTTTTTGGTTAAAGACAAAACAGGACCCGGAATTCAGATCTTCTCTCTCCCAGTCTAGTGTTCTTTCTGAAAAATCACACCGCCCCTCTGAAGGTCTCCATATGTTAATTTCTTCAGTTCTCCATTTACTTAAATATTTATTGAACTCTTCTTTTATACCAGGTGCTGTCCCAGTGCTGGAGTCGTATCAGTAAACAAGGCTAAGTCCTTGCCTTCATGGAACTTAAGTTCTAGCTAGGTCAGACAATAAATCCATTTAAACATATGATATCGTATAAGGTTAAGTAGAATAGGCCAGAATAATGGGGATGGAGAATAACAGGGTATCTCTTGCGGTAAGGTGTTAGCAAAAGCCTCTTTGAGGCTGTGTTGCAAGAGCGGTGATTTGGCTGACCCAAAGGTGAAAAACAACCACGCAGAGAGGAAAATTGCAAAGGCCCTGAGGCAAAAATAAATGTTGTGTTTCTGTTCACAGAATAGCAATGAGGTCAGTGTGTCTATAACAGTGAGGGTGGCTGAGAGTGGTAGGAGATGAGTATATATTTATAGATAATGATTATTTCTGCTTCCTCTATGAGTGGAATGGCAACTCCAAGAGAAAGTAGAAAGAGAACATTTATTGTACCAAGAAGACTGAGAAGTGGCTGCATAATCAGGAAATATTAGATTTTCTCCAGGATGGAAGGAAAGCCAAATTCAATCTCACAAATGATCCACCCAGGCCAACCTTATGTCTTAATTTCAACCTCAATTGACTGAGCATCATTTGTGCTCAAGGTTCTGGAAGACATACAGTAATGCAGAGACTCACTTTGAAATGGATGAAATAAAATGAATGAACAACAACAAAAGAATGAATTCGAAAATAAGACAAGTTAAAAAAAAAGATTAATAAAAGAGATTATGAGATGCCATTAAGGTGTAAAGAGTGCTGGGGAAGTCCGCTGGGAGGAAGGAAAGTAGCTTGCTGGAAGGTACAGACAGGTATTATGCAGAAGTAACATGTAAACTGGGAATAAAGGACTAGCTGATATGAACAAGGAGAAGCAGCTCCCTGGGAGTCCATGACATGCTCAGGAAATAGCATGAGAAAAGACAAGAACAGGAAAGTGGGTTACTGAGAAGCTTGTTCTGGGGGAAGAAGTCTAGGTTGGTTGGAACATAAGGGTAAGAGAATATAGCAGATACCGTTGAAAAGATGATGAAGAGCTTTGAATGCTTTAATGAGGAACTTTAACCTAATTAATTAGGCAATACAGAGCTACTGAAGGTTTTATATCAGAAAGTGACAATGACAGGGAAAATGAATTAGCTGTCCTTTAGTTCTTTGTGTAGCTAATAGGAAGGAATTTAGCTATATTGGTGTTTCCAATGTTTTTAAGCTTTGGAATTCTTTTTACCAATTGAAATCTTTCAGAGAACCCTTATCTATAGACCAGTAAAAACAGGATATATTGGTTTTGTAATGGGATTAGAATTCCTGACGTCTTAACCTCTTTCTTCACATCTAAGGAAGTTCATCATTGAACATCTGCACATCATTGAGCCAAAGCACTCTTTTTTTTTTTTTTTTGCGGTACGCGGGCCTCTCACTGTTGTGGCCTCTCCCGTTGCGGAGCACAAGCTCCGGACGCGCAAGCTCAGCGGTCATGGCTCACGGGCCCAGCCGCTCCGCGACATGTGGGATCTTCCCGGACTGGGGCACGAACCCGCGTCCCCTGCATTGGCAGGTGGACTCTCAACCACTGCGCCACCAGGGAAGCCCGAGCCAAAGCACTCTTGAATCTACTTTCATTTTCAGACCATGACAACTTTTAGGAGAGATTAACTTTTTTTTTTTTTTTTAGGAGAGATTAACTTTTCACTTGGTAAAATATTGCATTAATTGTCCTTGTCTTTCTTAGAAGGTATCCCTCTAAAACACCAATGTGTTATTAGCACACAGAGCCCTGTACACCAACAATTTTAATATTTGAGATGGGGTTCTGAAGCTCACTACTTTCCAGATAACTGAGAGACCAAATAGAGAATGAGTCACCCCAAGTAATTCGCATATAAGAGGCATCAGAAACTTAGAATAATGCAAATGCGTTTTTAGAAAGAAATTTCACAAATTTGGGAAAACGTGAGGAAATGTCAGCCAAACATGAATACGATCCATTCTTTTAAGTCGTTGTTTCCCCAGCATGAGCTTACTGATGTTTGGACAAACATGAATCTTCTGAGTACCTGAAAACGGAAGTGAGGATGAGGTCGGCAGTGATCTTCTTTGGCGGATGAGGATAGCAAAAAGAGCAGAAATGAATTCAGACTCTCCTCCTTGCACGCTCTACACATCTCAAGTTAAGAGTCTGGCTGTGAATTAACAGTACGGCGTTGGTTTGTGCTTCAATCTGTTCACGTTCCTCACTCTGGCTCAAAAAGAAGAGCATTTGAAGATTTTCTGTGTTCTGACAAATGTTATCCTTTCCATCCACACCCCCACCCCCAGTTCCTTCTGTACATTAACCAACTGCTCTGACTTCCCCCCGAGAATTCACACTCTTCTAAAATGATGCCTATGTGGTTGCTATCAAGCCTTGGTGCCTGGCAAAACACCCCATACATACAAGTCTCTTCTGCGGGGTTGATGTAAGATTGGGAAGGAGCCATCAGGAGATGGCATAGCTTCATGCTGCTGTAGGGACAGTGGGTTTCCATCTGCTGTACCCACACTCAAGCTGCAGTTTCTTCCCATGAACACAGAGATTTTGTAGCGGGCACTAGTTGACTCTCCTAAATCTATTTCACTAACTTTCTATTTTGAAACAGAAAGATGGCTTGAGGAAGGCCCCAGCTCGGGGTGAGTCCTCATTGGTCTGAGTCTTTCCCATGCCATTGTTGATGCAATCAGCCCCAAAGGATGGGCTTTATGCAGCTTTGAGTTGTTGATTTCAGGGTTCAGCTTACACCTGGCTTGAGACTTCATTCTTCTTTCTTTCCAAAGGTGGGGACGGCAGAGTGAGGTATCTCAAGGAAGATGTGAGTTAGAGATTGTAATTACCTTTGCAGAATAGTATAGTATTAATAGATAAAGTGAAGAAATCTGGACTCAGGCGCTGGTATAATTACTTATTAATTCCATGATGTATTATGTAGCTTACTTTTCCTGATTACATGATTTTTTATCAGTGGATAGGGGAAAAAATTAACCCTTCCTTCCAGGATTTTTGTGTATATTATATGATTAAGCTTTACGGAAAATTGAAAAAGTGGAAAAGACATTTGGAAAAGTCTAAACACTTAATTTTAAACACACTTAAACATGTGTGGTGGTATCATCCTGCAACACCTTTTAGCAAAACACCAGGGGCTTTAAATTGAATCGTTCACACATCCTCCTGTCTCACCTCAAATGAGGATTATGCGAATGCAGTAGGACAAAATAAGTGGCCTCTCACCGAACAGACCGTATCAGTGTATACTAAAGGAAGACGGAAACGAGCAGCGCGTGGAAGCACAGGAAAGATCAAGGTGACGAGGAAGAGAACACTGTCACTTGTTGATCCATAAAGAGACAGTCAAAAGCTACTCCGGGGCTTCTCTGGTGGCGCAGTGGTTGAGAGTCCGCCTGCCGATGAAGGGGACGCAGGTTCGTGCCCCAGTCTGGGAAGATCCCACATGCCGCGGAGCGGCTGGGCCCGTGAGCCATGGCCGCTGAGCCTGCGCGTCCGGAGCCCGTGCTCCGCAACGGGAGAGGCCACAACAGTGAGAGGCCCGCGTACCGCAAAAAAAAAAAAAAAAAAGCTCCTCCAGTGGCCTTGGACTTGTCTTTGGCGGAGCCTCTGAGAAGCCTGCATGGTGTGTGACCATAAGAGAGATGGCGAGTGGGAAGATTTGGAGGATAAACCATTGAGATCTGGGGTCCTTCTGGCTTCAACTTGGGTTTTTCCAAATCAAAGTATCTTTAACAGAGACATCAGCTACCTACATGTGGGGCTAAGTGGTGAAAAGAACAAAACTGCTTTTAAGAAGGAAATGAGGGGTATTTGTTGTTACTGCCTAAAAGGTTAGGATAAAGAAGAGAGAAAGGAAAGAGGCCTGAGAAAGAGAACCAGAGGCTGCAGGTCTCCTGAAAATGCCCAAGGGACCTATTTGAAGACCAAAAAGTATTTAAGAAATTTACATTGTTTGAGGTAAATCTCTCCATCCAGTAAAATCAACAAAGTTAAGTCTCTGTTAAAGTGGTTTTACTAGTTCTTATCTATGGGAGTAGCTGGGTTTTTTTTTTTTTTTCCAGGTACATACTTATTAATATAGTCCAAGCGTGCATCACACATTTTTGTGATTATTTCTACTTAATTTTTATTAAACAAACAGCTTATAATTTAGCACAGAGCTTTGCACATACTGGAAGCGGCCAAGATTAGACAGGCCCAGGTAATGCAACGCAGTCACATTGGCTGATGAGGATTTTCCTTCCCATCCTCTAGCCACATGCTGGTGAAGGGATTAAATTAAGTGACATTAGGGAGGCAACAGGAGAGAAAAGGAAATACGACATTGAATAATTTTCAAGCTGGATAATTCAGCCGTAAAATAACTGATGCTAGCATACCACCTCCACAGTCTCTCAGGGGCTGTAGAAATACTATTCACGGCACTTTTGTTCAGAAGCTGTTCTTCCAGCCCTGCTGCAACAGCTGCTTGTGATGTTCAGCTGGGAAACCCAGGCAGATGTCGCACATCTTCCTTTTTATCACCTCCTACAGGAGTGCGATGTGAATCAAAGGGGCGTTTATATTGTTAAGGCCGCCGAAAAGGAAACACAGTCCCCAAGTTTCCTGAGGTACGGGGCTAAGCATAACTTGATTTTCCAAGGGAAGAGACTCTGAGTGTTTACATGGGATGTTTAGGCAAGAAGGAATAAAGATGAGAAAAACAGACCATGTAGGAAGAAAACTGCACTCAGGAAATGAAGTACGTACAGAGAACAGCAGTCATATTCCTAAATTAACAAACACGTGTTTAACGGAGAGGAAGGTTTCGTTGCAGTGGTCTTGGCTTACTTCTCTGTTTTAGCAGGGCTTTCTGCTTAAAATTGGAAGCTGTGTTGAGGGTCTCCACTTGCATTATTATTACCCCAGGGACAACACTTGGCGTGGGAAATGGGAGGGAGACACTATAATTGCTATTTATAGGTCGCTTCAAGCTCATTCCATTAAATTTCTACCTTAGAGTTTATTTTTAATGTACATATTCAATAGCATATTTATATCACCTACATATTTGCTTATTTATACACATATATACACTGAATCCTTAAAAAACATTTCCGCAATTAGGAATTTATAGTAAAACATCTGGATAAGACTATTCTAAAGGATTTATGGATTCATCAGGGATCTGTTTATAGGAGGGATTCAGAAAACTCCTGGGAACAAGCTTTATCTTACTTTGTGTCTGGCAGTTCAATAGAAACTCAGTGGCAATACTTGGCACGTGGCCTGAGGTTTTTCCCTCAGGACTTGGGCAGATACAAGGTGTCTTTGCAGACACCTGCCTAGGAAAGACCCTTTTGTAACAGCCTGAGAAGAACAGCATTTTGTGATGCTGTAAAGCAATAAGACTAAGAGCAGGGTGAACTCTTTTCAAATTGTAAATAAATGACTGATTTCAATGATTTTTCCTCTGTCTTATTAAGTTGTCACCTATTTGGACACTACGGATGGAACTGAAACCCTGAGAATCGGTAACCCCATCATCCAAGGCTCTACAGGATCTCTTTCTATTGCTGTACATGATGGAAGTCCAGACATACCATAGTCTGCTACAGAGGCAAGCATTTTCTTAATAACCAGTTCACTGAAGAAGCTAAATATGTCTGGAGATATAGCATGCGGAAGTGACATCTAATTTTTAATTTTGAAACTATTTGTGGTTGAAGCACCAAAGTCTGTTGTCATTAGTCATGTATTTCTGCAAAGGATGTAAAATAACGGGACATTTTATTATGAGCTTCAGGTGTAGACTTAGGTCAGAACTTAGGTCAGGTGTAGACTTAGGTCAGAACTTTATTATGAGCTTCAGGTGTAGACTTAGGTCAGAACTTTAGTTGGACTTTTTTCAAACAAAAATATTTGGGTAGAAATTTGCTGCACCCCTCCACGGGCAAACAAAAGAAAAAAAAAGAAAATTCTGATGATTTTGGAAATCCATCAAGTATAATGGTTTAAGATAGTCTTGGAGTGAAACTTGATTTTTGCTTTGCGATTTGAGCATCCCTTTAACCTGGATTCCCCTAAAGTGAAGCCGGCCGTGACTCTAGGGTTAGATGAGGCAAGACTCATGAAGACTGGGGCTTTATGATATTTTTACTCCCCACAATTGGGAAAATCTACAGAAATTCAAAATCGCTTTTCGGTGCCATGAAATAACAAGGGATTTGAGCGTATCTACCCTGATCACCACAAAATCAAATAAACTAAAAATAACTTAGTTGGGAGACAGATGGGGAATTCCCCTGGGAAGGCTTTCTTTCATGGGAGTCTTTGGGGCATAAATGGTGGAACTGTCACTGATTTATAACTTTTTTCTTATTGAGAAGAGCCAGGCCAGATGAGGTCCATCAACACGAGGGCAAACTATTTAACCATATTCACATCCTTTTGGCTTATTTTCCATTAACCTCACTGCTTGTTTTGCACCGAGTTTGTTCTGAGTGCCAGTATTCCCTCGTGACTTGGGTTAAAGGGGAAAAAACACAAAACGGGAAACTTTACAGGAGATTGAACACGGAATAGCTCTTTCCCAGGGCCCCAGTGGTGAGTGAAGTCTGAGTGAATCAGGAATAAACTCTGACAGCCAATGAGCAGACCTCAAATTGGCTCCAAGTCATTCTATCATCATTCTATAATTACATCGTCACGAACAGTGGATTTACATGTGTTAAGATTCATTTAGAAATGGCGCATGAGCACCTGCAATTTGGCATTCCAGTTCCAGTCCCAGTGTATCAAACACTTGATTAATAAACTCTGAAGTGTTGAAATGATTCTCTGTCATTAATCATATTCTCTTCTACCTCTATATTACCTGAAATCATTAGAGGAGGAGAAAGCCTGAAATGTAATCAGGTTCCAGCTTGTTAATGCAATAACTAGATGCTTAGCCTCAAATAGGCAAAAGAAATTAAGTAAGTGGGAAATTACACTAGATGTGGTTTTTATTTGGGGCGGGGGTGACTGTGGGGCAATCCTTCTTCAAAGCAGGGGATATCTAATGAAAATCACCTATGAATAATAAGAGAATTTATGACTATAGACAGAGTTTCATCTACTAGAATTAAGAGTCTGAGGACCTTGTTCCTTTGGGCAAAAGGAAACCCCCCAGTAGCAACTCAGGAATTTATCCCAGTTTTTTGGGGTTTTTTTTTTTTGGTGGAGCTATTGGAAATGAACCATGCAAAAGCTGCAGGAAGCTTTTTTTTTTTTTACATCATCCCTTATCTCATTCATATTCACACACATTTAATTCACACATCAATCAGTGCTTACCGGGAGATAATATAGTCTCTTTGAGGTATGGATGTGTCTATATTTCAGTGAGATCGAGTAGCCTCTTGGTCGAGGTGTTTAAAAAGATTGCAACAAAATTCAGGACATACTGGGTACAAAGTCATACAATGTACATCAGCTGGTCGATGCAGACTTTTTCCCTATCAGGGATGCACTGAATTATTGTGCACATAAGAATTAATGTCTACTTACAAAATTGTACAGGATAAAAGATTTTTACAAAGCAAAGAAAAATCTTTTGAATCAGACAAGCTGAATCACTGTGAGTGTTGAATCCTAATATTGAAAGAGATTTTAATATTCAGACTGGAGTTGGGAAGAGATATTTACCTTGAATCAGATAACTCCGATG
Source organism: Delphinus delphis (assembly GCF_949987515.2). Lineage (NCBI taxonomy): Eukaryota > Metazoa > Chordata > Mammalia > Artiodactyla > Delphinidae > Delphinus > Delphinus delphis. Next base: position 9,202,534 of record NC_082703.1, on the reverse strand, counting down.
TGCACTTTGTTTCTTATAATTTAAATATTAAATTTTTCTAGTGTCAAAGATCCTGAAAAAGCAACCCTGCACTGTAACTTTTTAGAAGCTGTGTTAGTATAGTTATTTCTTTATTTTTATTTTTTTAATTTTTATTGGAGTATAGTTGATTGACAATGTTGTGCTGGTTTCTGCTGTACAGCAAAGTGAATTACTTATACATATACATAGATCCACTCTTTTTTAGACTCTTTTCCCATATAGATCATTACAGAGTATTGAGTAGAGTTCCCTGTGCTATACAGTAGGTCCTTATTACTTATATGTTTTATATATAGTAGTGTGTATGTGTCAATCCCAACCTGCCAATTTATCCCTCGCCCTCTTTCCCCGCTGGTAACCATAAGTTTGTTTTTACACCTATGATTCTATTTATGTTTTGTGAATAAGTGCATTTGTATCATTTTTTTACATTAAACATATAAGCGTATTTCTTAAATGCTCTTAGCTAACTAGATCACCATCCTGTGATGTGCCGGACTGCTATTTCTTGGTTTATACATTGAATAGTTTGCTGAAATATGCTATTTTACCAATTATCTTATATTATTGAACTGGCCCTAGAAGTTACTGAAGCTAAGAATGGAAAAAATGGATATATACACACCCCAGGCCCACACTCATGCACATACCCAGCAGTTCAATTCGGTGGTCTTCTCTCATTATTTGTAAAGTGACCGACTGGGCCAGGTGACCTCTGGATGGCCTCCAGCTCCCATTCTCCAGGAATCTTCACTGAATGCGCAGAGATGTAAGGTCCATGAAGACGAGGACTTTGGATTTCCTGTCCACTCAAATTTTTAAAGTACATTTACATCCGTTACTTCACTTGTTCCCACAGCAATCCTATTAAGCAGGAACATCCGACTGATAGCTTCATTTTACAGAAGGGAAGCCTGAAGCCAAGAAGCGATCTTCCAAATCTCATAAACCAGTGGCTGAGTTGGGACCTCATCCTAAGTCTTCTCACACAGAATTACATCTTGGATCTAGAGTCAGTGGTATCCTGTTGAATGTTTAACAGTCTGATCTCTGGGGATATATATATATACTACTATATATATATAAATCAAATTTCCTGATATAAAGGATGTATAACATACAATTAACAAATAATCATACAAATACGCGTTCCTCTTTATCGTAAATTCCTATAGCCAATTGATTCCTATAGAATGCGTTTGCTGATCTCTGCCAGATATTTGCATTTGAAGCCAACCTACCACTGCAATTCAACTACGATTTGACAACTAGGGCTTCCTCCTAATTTAATAGCTCTCCCCTAATAAATTTATCATCATTAAATCTGATATGTGATGTAGTATAAAATGACTTCTCATCTTTGTGTAAGTTATATTAATTAAATTGAAACCTTTTTCAACTTCAACACTAAATCAATCCCCAATTTGTTGGGTCTCCTGATTTTGGTGGTGTAAATACTCTGGCCAGGTTCAAGCCACCAATGTGATATGACTGAACACAAATTTGGGAAGAGATGTACAAGGACCCACTGTTGTATAGTGTTTCCACTCTACAGATACAACAGACATAAATATACTCGGCATCATAGGCAATGGTAAAGTGTTGTCAAGTAGTTAGGAAGTAATGAGTTTCAAGTATTTATTACCTTTGCCTTTAACATAAGTTATTTAATTGTAAGCTTTTATAATTTAAGTTTTAACAATGACTGCATTTAACAATCAGGTTGCAAAAATTCCTGAAAATTTAACAATTAGCTCTTACAAACAAGACCACCCGGACCTTGCTTCCCAAGTAATTCCATGCATTCCAGGTTTTACTATTTTAGTATTCAGGTATGAAAAATACTTTGCCTACCTTGAGTTAAGTCTATTTGACCTTAAGATGCTCATGATATTTTTGTTTTGTGGTAGTAGTTGTTGTGCAGCCAGATACTTGGTGTGAATAAGGAAATGTTGGACTCTCTGATTGAGGTTCTCTAGGCCCGCAGTGCATTTGCTTCCCCACTACTGCCATCATTCTGGCTTCAGATGCTCGCTACTGGGCATCTGGATGGATTTCCTAGGCTCCTGGCCAGCTTCCTCATCCCCGTCACCTTCAGGGCATCACTGGCTTTCCTGCTTCCTGCCCTTGTGCCGCTCCACCCACCAGTTCTCCTGTCCCATCCTTCAGAGACCTGGCACATTATCTGTACACATGTAACCTTATTAAATCTCTAATCCTATAGCCATGTAAAAACCAAAGCAAACCAACATACTAAAATGAAATATTATTTTGACTGCATCTCAGTGCAGCATTATGTATATATAGTTTGATTATATATATATATATATGTTGAGGTCAGTGGAAGATAGTATAAAATGAACATGAACTTTTCCTTTCCCATGGCTGCAGACCATCCTTAAAGAACATAGTCTTTCCCTATAACGGGTACTTGTTTATCACGCGATATTCTTCTCAAAGCTCTATCTTTATTCCCTTTACCAGTTAGACAAAGTAAAAAAAAACAAGAATGGTGAGAGGGGTTCATGCATGTTTCCACTGAACAATTAACTGTCCGTGGTAGTCAGGATTCTAAGATGCGCCCCTTCAAATTTTACCCCCTAGAGTACACCCCCGTGTAATCCCTTTGCTTTGTGTGCAGAAGCTGTGAATACAATAGGATATCACTCCTGAGCTTAGCTGCTTATCAAGTGACTTGATCTCTCAAAACAGAGATCATTCTGGGTGGACCTGATCTGATTAGAGGACCTTTTAAAGAAGGTGAAATGTCATAAAACTGTGCTCCTGCTGGCCCAGGAAAAAAGCAAATAGCCAGGCTTTGAATTACTTATCAGGGCCGTGTGGCATGGAACTGTAGTAGCCTCTAGTTACTGAGAGACGTCCCAGTAACTTTAACGTCTTCTTAAAGTTACTCTCGAGCATGGTAGCCAGAAAAATATTTTTAAGGACATAATTTAGATTATTTCTCTTCACAGCCTAAGATGCTCCACTGCTTCTCATCTCCATCAGAATACAAGCCAAAAGCATTAAAATGGCACTATATTATCTTAGCCGAGCACGACTGCTACCCTCTCCTTTTGCATTCCCCCTGTCATTCTTACTCAGCTCCACCCACACATGCCTCCTTTCCGTTTTCTGAACTCTTCCTTCTGCCATATTGTTCCCTATGTGTGGAATGCTCTTTCCTCACAAATCTTTGTATCTTATCCCCTGATCTCCTTCAGATCTTTGCTTCTTCCTCACTGAGGCTTTTTACTAACCATCTCATTTAAATCCTAATCACCCCACTACAGCCTAACATTTTCCCTTCTCCTTTCTTGCTTTATTCTTCCCTCATTTATCATGATCGGATGTGCTAAACACTTAACTCACTTATTTATTGAATCAATGCCTCATCTTAAAATATAAGCTCTATGAAAGCAAGTATGTTTGCCTATTCTGTTCACTATACCTTCCCAGCACCCAGAAAAGGCACATAGTAGGTGCTCAGTAAACATTTGGACATTCCTTATAGCAACAAATTATAACACATCTTGCAGCTTATTGCACTTTATAAACACTGGATCCTAATGAATTAACAGTCTGTCAGTGATTTTAAAATGAACCTTAGCCTGTTAATTAGCAAATGGTGGCCGTGTTGAAAAGTGATTCCTGGAGATATCCCTGAATGTTACCTTATCAACATTTTAATTAAAAATTGGATAGGGCTTCCCTGGTGGCGCAGTGGTTGGGGTTCCGCCTGCCGATGCAGGGGACGCGGGTTCGTGCCCCGGTCCGGGAAGATCCCACATGCCGCGGAGCAGCTGGGCCCGTGAGCCATGGCCGCTGAGCCTGCGCGTCCAGAGCCTGTGCTCCGCAACGGGAGAGGCCACAGCAGTGAGAGGCCCACGTACCACAAACAACAACAACAACAACAACAACAAAATTGGATAAAGACATAATCAAAACAGTTTCAGTCACCCAAAACTGAAAGAGTTATTGAAATACAAGAAGTAGATTACTGATTTAACATCTATTAACCCCTTCTTTCTTCTCAACATAAATACAATTTAAAGAAAGCTGACTGCTCTCACCTTACAGATGAGGACATGATTAGTCTAAGAAGGTCCTATTACTTTGCCAGAGATAGTTCAGAAATGAGCACGTCATCTTAATCTGATCAATGGGAAAAAGTTTGCTGGAGGCTTCTAACAACATCTTTAAGTCTTAAGAGAGAGCCACGAAAACTACTCTTGCTATCTTTTATGTGATCAAGGACACAGTCGCTTTGAATGTGCCTGGCAGCCACTGTGTGACCATGAGGATGCATCATTTCATGACGAAGCTGTAGAAAGCACATTGGAAAGAAAGGATGGACCTTAAACACCGATGACGTAAAACCCCTGCATCGATAATTTTTGAAGTCCACTCTACATCTACTTTAATGACAACAAACCGGTAGTTTTCCTTGTTCAAGTGAGTTTCATATAGGTAACTGTTACTTGGAGCTGGAGGCATTTTAATTGTGAGAAAGAAATGAAATATGAGCTATCAGAGAAACTACTAAAAATTTCTTGTATTGTCCCACAAGTATCATGGAACAAAATTCACAATAGTAAATTTAACAGAAAATGTAAATTTCTATATATACACTGGCAGTCAGTTACCTAAGTAAAGGAAGGAGTGACCAGACTTAATAACATTTCATGGTAAAAGCCTTTAGCAGTTCTTATTGACTACAGACTCAATATAAACGAGCAAAGAGATGCAAGTGCAATAAATTCAACTGTAATCTAAGACCAGATTAATAGGAATATAATACGTACAGAATAAAATCTGGGTCTCCATTATTCATGCAGAGGGCAATATTTCATTAAAAAGCAAATTTTAAAAATGGAAAATAGTTAAACAATTAAAAGTGATTTGAAGTAAGCCCAGTCCTTACATACATTTCTCGGTCAACATTAAAGAAGATTTATTTCAAAGAGCAACCACCTCCTCTTAAAATCATCTTTCCTTCATTCCTTTCTCTCACCAACCTTCTTAGAGTCTTTGCCCGCTTAAAAGATTTTCTTCCTTCCATCTCTCACCCTTACCTCTCGTCTCTATTTTCCACACTATAGGCCTCAATGTTTCCCTTGATTCGTTCTCTTCTTTTTTACTTGTTATTATTTTCTGTTTATGAGTAAATCTTAATCTTTCCAATACGATTATCCCAGCACGGCAGCTGTTGAGGTTAGGTTCTCTCTCTTCCATCTCCTCTCAATTAATTAGTTTTATTTATATAGTAAAATTATTTACTGGCAACCTAGAGGGATATGTGGAACAAATTTTTCCATAGTGGATGGGAAAGCAAGCCTATCTAGATATGCATAGTTTTGGGAACCATTTCAATAATATCCAGCTTAAGGGAGCGTAATTCCCCTGTATCCTGAGCTGATCAGATTTCACATGGAGGATATAATGTTCAATTGCCAGTATAATATTTTAACAGAGATATTAAAACAACGATAACGTAGTGTGATGTTAAGTCAGCACGTGAAGTAAGAAATGATTCAGGGAACTGGAAAAGCTTGGTTTAGAAAAGCTCTGTGCATTAGAGCTTTCTGATACGATGGAAATGTTCTGTGCTGTCCAAATGGGTAGTGAACACCTGAAATGTGAAATATGGCCACTTTGAATGACTTTTAAATCTTATTTAATTTTTTTGTTTGTTTGTTTCGTTTTGCGGTACGCAGGCCTCTCACTGTCGCGGCCCCTCCCGCTGCGGATCAACAGGCTCCGGACCCGCAGGCCCAGGGGCCATGGCTCACGGGCCTAGCCGCTCCGCGGCATGTGGGATCCTCCCGGACTGGGGCATGAACCCGTGTCCCCTGCATCGGCAGGCGGACTCTCAACCACTGCGCCACCAGGGAAGCCCTAAATCTTATTTAATTTTAATTCATTTAAATTAAGATGTAAACAGCTACTGTATTAATCAGGATTCCATCAGAGAAACAGAACTGATTACATGTACACAGAGAGAGCAATTAACTTACTGCAATGAACTGGCTTATGTGATTATGGGGCCTTGCTAGGCAAGTGTAAAACCCACAGCAGAGGGCTATCTGAAAACTCCTGGGTAAACCTTGGGCAGGAGCTAAAGCTGTATTCCAGGAGCAGAATCTCTTCTTGTTCAGGGAAATCTCAGTTGTGCTCTTATAAATCTTTTGACTGATTGAATAAGACCCACCCATATTACTGAGGATAATCTCCTTTACTAAAGTCGACTGGTTGTATCAATAGATGTAAACCACATCTGCAAAATACCTTTCCCAGTAGCACCTAGATTAGTGATTGATTATATAACAGGCACAAAACCCTAACTAAGTTGATACATAAACCTAACCATGTGGGTTGGTGGCTACCATGTTGGACAGGGCAGGTTTGGAGAAAAGGAAATTAGGTTGGGTGTAATTGATCACTTCACATATTGGAATAACTGTTATGGGAATAGAGCACAGCTTTATAACCGTGTTCTTATAGGGGATGGGATCCACAGCTTAAAGTTTGAACCTCCCTGTTCAACTTAATGAGAGGAAGGATTACCATTTTAAAAATACCCAAACTGAGAATGGACCGCCTGGCAAAATAATAAGCCCCCAGTCTCCAGGACTCTGAAGAAGTGATGCAGTGAGACTTTTTTACCCAGCATGGACCTGTCATAGATGTAGCAGAAGTTGTTTTTTAGGTAGGGTTTGATCTAGATCGGCTTAAGGTTCCATAACTTTCAGAGGCATAGCAACAAAGAAAAATATCATAGGCAGACTTACAACCAAGAAATTCTATTCAGGAGAGAGATGACATGTGACTTTTCTTGGCATGTTCCTTTAGATAGGAGGCTTGAAGGAAACATTAGTAAAACAAGGCAAAGCACACAATGAAGCAATGATATAGTTGTGTAAGTTTGAATCTTGATAATCAATTCCTTCCACTCCTGTCTCAAAGCACGGCATAGAGTACAATGAGATTAGCCAGTTTGGTAAAGAACTGTGAGTTTGCAGTGAAACTTGGATTTAACTGAACTTAAATTTTTTTTCTATAAGATGTATCACCAGTACAGACAAAATTATGCTACAAAATTTGCCTTACTGCCTTCAATTATGTCACTTGTACCTTTGTCACCAGTCTTCACGTGAAACATACAAAATCCTAATCCTTCTTGCCTTGACAAATCTTTTCTCAACCATGAATCAGAAACTCATCCATACACCAAAGCATAAGTGACTAACAATCGCTTGAGATAAATATCTTCTCGGAGTGTCAATGAAATCATGAAATCTAATCCTTATATTTCATATATAAGGAAGTATTGAGGTTCAGTGAGAAAAAGTGGTGCATTTAAGATTACATAGTTATACTGGTCCAACCAGGGATGGAACGCCTGTCCCCCATTCACTGTGCAGTGTGTCATTTTAACTACACTAGCTTTTAAAGTAATAAATTGCATCGGGAGTGAAAAATCAAACTGAAGGCATTCACTTTCAACAATTTAATTTAGATCTTCAGCAAGGCTTCAAGGGCTACATTTGGGAATGGAATGAATTATCCTCTTGGCCCTGACATCACATTATGCTAGGTAGTTACTTCCTTCTGTAAGACACTTCTACAAACAGAAACAGACACCCCCAACAGGTGTTCCTACCAATTTTCTGTATCGCTTTGATTGGTACTTGATGACAGACCGGCTTGGAGCCATAATGGAGCTCCTCATACTGGGACCGAAGCACCTGCAGCTAAGGAACAGTGGAAAGAAGGATGGAGTTGGCAACACTTTTGATCCATTCTACAGAAAGCCAAATTATGATACTCAGGGATGGAGATGAAGTGGTTTGTTTATTTGTTCTTACTCCAGATAAGGAGGTTAAAACCAGATACAAGAAAAACATCAGCAGGAGGAGGCTTGTTTCCAAAACACCCTGTTCAGGCTGATTTAGAATCTGAAGCTAAAGAAATCTTGAGGAGCATGTAAAGGGCTATTAACAATTGTTTGCAATGTTCACTAGAAGTTGGCCAATTGGTACTTCATCAAGAATTCTCTTATGTCTTCTGTTTCACCAACTGTACTATGTTTTTCTTTTCCTTTCCTTTCCTTTCTTTCTGTGTGTCTCTCTCTCCCTCCCTCTTTCTTCCTTCCTTTTTCCTTTCTTTTTTTACCTTTAAGAATTTTTGCAATTACTGTGGAGTTATGTGATGTTCTTTCTGTAAAAGATATATATATCCTTTAATATATATTAAACAGGCTAATTTTTAAATTGGAGATCTATATATAAAAGAAAATACAGATAGGAGTTTGTGTGACTAAAGATGTTTTTAAAAAAATCTTACTTCATATCATACTTGCTTCATCGATTTTCTCACTCTGATTTTTACTAATTTTGCTAAAGCTTTGAGCTTTGATTTCCATAGTATATGCTTTACCTGCGAAATTGAATCACTGCCTATAGCTAGGAGTTCTCAGATATTATTTTATGATTTGGATCTGAAACTTGTGCAATCCTGAGACAACTCTCTTGAGACATCAACTTTCTTTACACTCTTCTTTAGGACACAGTCGGAAAGAGGTATAAAAAAATTAAGGCAGTATGCAAATACATTTATGTAATAAATATTTTTCTCATGTATAAAAACAAATATCACTTTGCATTTGAAGAAGATCCAATTATATACAGAATAATTTCTTCTCTCATGGATTGGCAGGTTAAAAGAATACAACACACACACACAGACACAGACACAAAAGATTTACACACCAACAGAGAATCATAGCATCATTGTTTCTATTCACCACCTCCCATTCCCCTACACCCAGCCCTTCTCTGTGGAACACTAGTCCAGTCAGATATATATGATCAAACACATTTGGGAAAAAGAATATGTGTATATTACCCCAAGCCTTTTTGATCTACCTTTCAGAACTTATAAAATGTATTAAAGATCAGTTTATTTTTTGTTTAACTTAGCATTTTCTAAACTTACTCATCCACTTAATTTTTTCTATAGCACTTATTTTTTAAAACTTTTTATTTTATATTGGAGTATAGTTGATTAACAATGTTGTGTTATTTTCAGGTGTACAGCAAAGTGATTCATTTATACATATATTGATACATGTATCTATTTAGCACTTATTAACCCACAATGCTTACTTATATTCCACAGGATACTAGATTCATATAACTCATTTTTGGAAATTCTGACCTAGATAAAAGAATGCAATAATAATCATCAGTGTTGAATGGTGGGGTAATGGGTTAGTATGATTTTTTGTTGTCGTACTTCATTCACATTGAATACAGACCAATTTACAACATGAGAAAATGATTATTTGACCAACTAAATGGAATAGGGATCGCTTTTTTTTCTTTTTAACATCTTTATTGGAGTATAATTGCTTTACAATGTTGTGTTAGTTTCTGCTGTATAACAAAGTGAATCAGCTATATGTATACATATATCCCCATATCCCCTCCCTCTTGCATCTCCCTCCCACCCTCCTTATCCCACCCCTCTAGGTGGTCACAAAGCACTGAGCTGATCTCCCTGTGCCATGCAGATGCTTCCTGCTAGCTATCTATTTTACGTTTGGTAGTGTATATATGGCAATGCTACTCTCTCACTTCATCCCAGCTTACCCTGCCCCCTCCCCGTGTCCTCAAGTCCATTCTCTACGTCTGTGTCATTATTCCTGTCCTATCCCTAGGTTCATCAGAATCTTTTTTGTTTTTTTTAGATTCCATATATATATTAGCATATGGTATTTGTTTTTCTCTTTCTGACTTACTTCACTCTGTGTGACAGGCTCTAGGTCCATCCACCTCACTACAAATAACTCAATTATTTCATTTCTTTTTATGGCTGAGTAATATTCCATTGTATATATGTGTCACATCTTCTTTATCCATTCATCTGTCGATAGATCCTCAGGTTGCTTCCATGTCCTGGCTATTGTAAATAGTGCTGCAATGTAGGGATCTCTTTTGTGATGTAAACTTGAGATCTGTCCATAGGTCCTCTAAATCCCAGCAAATCACCAGGACCCTCACTGGTCTTGTACAACATTTGATGCTAAGGACCCTTGCCCTGTATGTGTAAGCTATTCAACATTATCACATGTGCTTCTTTGGAATGTAATTTCAACTACTGGCATTTTGCCAGCACATCCCCACCTCTAGCCAAGAGAGACACCTCAGTAAAAGCACTATCTATAAACCAAAGAACAAAATGCAGTAAACTTGTGGATGGAAATTTTTGCAACCTATAGAAGCCAAAGAAGCCACAAACACCTCCTGGAGTTAATCATCTGCCAGGTACTGCCTCATAGTCAAGAACTGGCTTGTACTGTACTTATCCAGCTGCAAACTCAGAAGCCAGCAGGGACCTGGGATCCAACCAGGCTCTTGTCTAAAGAGAACCAGGATAAGTGGCTGGAATAGAGAAGTCCCTACACTGTTGTTAACATATATATCATATTCTCATTGTTTAACCTGATTCATCTTTTTCCCTTTTAGACTTAGAAGTCTGAGTAGCTATCTGTTTGGGCAAGGTGGCAGCTTTTGTGGTACATTAGAGATTATGGTGATTTATTCTTTAGTGATCATGTTTAGATTGAGAACTCTCTGAACCCCAATTTGCAAAACAGAGACGAAGTGGAAAAACCTCTGTTTCTTGGATGTCTGTGTATTTCAGGGATATAAGTCAGCAACAGAAGTATAAGAACTGAATATCTGGGCAACTTCTGAAAAGAGCCTTTAATTTCCTATTTGGGGGAGTATGGACTCAGAAGGGAATTCCAGACCTCTTGGGTCCCTTGAATGCATTGGAAGCATAAGCTGAACATCAGAGTGTAACTTGGTGTATGTACTGGCAACAACTCTGGAAAGGGTCTCTGAATTCCACCAGGAAAAGACAGAGAGAGGAACCCCATGGTCCTTAAATGGTTTATGGACAAGGAATCAGGCCCTATAATTTCTAATTTCTTGTCATATTCCTATGTAAATCATTTCTATTATATTGATATATTTAGTTATGTAGAATACATTATTCCTTTGTCTTTTGCTCAGTCTGAAATCCCCAAAACTAGCTAAACCCAACTTCCATGTACTTTCTTTTGTTCTTAGATATTATGTCCAAATGGAACAAGTCACTTTGACCCATCCTGCTCCTCCTCCAGACTTATTTAAAGTGGTGCTGCCATCTTCCCTCTGACTCTGTATTCCTCAGCAGCCACCTAACCCTTCTGCTTCATTCAGGAAAGCATATAGGAATGAAAATGCTTGTCTCCATGCTATAGTATTAAACTATACTTCTCCATGAGGGACCTTCCATAGCTTCAGGTACCCACTGTTGATTATAGGACTTTAGTGGCATAAAGGTCTCATCCTCATGCTTTCACCACTCCTTAGCCACTGTTGAAATGTTCAAGTCTTCAGGTGAGTATAAAAGAGAATTATTTTAAAAAGACATACTGCCATGTGAGTAAATCACAATATTTAGACCTTCCTGCTGCAAATTGATGGCAGGGCCTGAAGCACGTGCAAAGGAGAGCAATTATCTCAGCTTACAGCCTTCCTGACAGTCAGGGAATTTGTCAATTCTTTTGTATGACAAGTTACAAAGAGGATAGCTGTACTGAATATTTGCTCCCTTCAAAAGTACAATGCTGAGTCTTGAAATGAGGCTTTGGCAGAACCATGGTGCAGTATCTTATGCATTAATCAAACTTAGCAGTTTCTTTGTTGCACTAGCTCTCTGCTGTTCTCACAGAAACTCAGAGCAAGCTGCTGCAAAGCTACAGCAATCCTGCCAACTTGACAGGAAGAGTCAATATATTTCAGTTACAAGGCAGCAGGGGCCATCTTCCTCACAAGCCAGAGATTTGGGAGCTGTTGAGCCCTTCTCAATTTAGAGTCTGTGCCCAGAGAGGACCCTTGGGTCAAAGTCTTTCCTTGAGTAGCTGTTGTTTATCTTCCTGTGTGTTTATGCAAAGACAGGAAGGCTCAACTTGTTTACCATTTGCAATTAGGCTGGAAAAAGGATGAAATCAAATTTCAGGCTATGCAACTGGTTGTAGAATCTTCTCAAGCATATAGTCAGCTAGATTTCCCCTTCCTCCCTCCCCCCTCCCTCCCTCCCTCCCTCCCTTCCTTCCTCCCCCTTTCCTCTCTTTCTCTCTCTCTCTCTCTCTCTCTCTCTTTCCTTAATTTATCAGCGCTAAGAAAGCTCTAGAAATTGCATAGCCAACCCCAGGTCCCCAAATATTCCCCAAATTGACATGCAACCCATAAACTACTATAATGATTTGGAATCCTGAGAAGAAAAGACTATATTCTTAAGGATTTCTTTTTGAAGACAGAATGATGAGGTTTCATTCATTCCCTCCCCACCCACCCCCCCCCTTTTTTTTTTTTTTTTTGCGGTACGCGGGCCTCTTACTGTTGTGGCCCCTCCCGTTGCGGAGCACAGGCTCCAGACGCGCAGGCTCAGCGGCCATGGCTCACGGGCCCGCGGCATGTGGGATTTTCCCGGACCGGGACACAAACCCGTGTCCCCTGCATCGGCAGGTGGACTCTCAACCACTGCGCCACCAGGGAAGCCCCTCATACCCTCCCCGCTTTAACTCTCTAAATCTTTAATGATTTAAATGAAGCCCCTGACCAGTCTGCAGAAAAGCATCTGGTAGAGTTTCTTTCCCATAAATCTTTAACTCCTCACACGGTGGCTGGAGAATTAAGTAGCCCATCAGCAGAGGTAAAATTTATGAACCTTCTAGAGCTAACCGCAAGCATCAAAGAAAAGAGAAGTAATTCACTGAATAGCAAACTTGTTCTCAAAATTCACCCTGGGGTTGGGAATTGTTCTGGGTGAAAGGACATGGGTCCCCTCTGGGACTGGAGTTGAGAAGATAGAGCTATTACCTAGGTAGCCTGAGTATAAATTTGCAGCACACACAAAGAATTGAATGTCTCATTGATCATGGAGAAAAGTGCTGTACCTTACACCGTTTATCCTAATGACCTTCACACTGAAGGGCTGTTAGTCTGCAAATGCAAATGCAATGCTCTCCTTGTCCAAAATATGGCCAAATTCTGGTATAGAGCAAGACCTGGAATTCATTCTCCTTTGAAAAACAACTGAATTCACAACATTCTTTAAAACAAGTTCACAGAAGAAACTAAGTTTTAAATAGGCATATGTTTGCCTAGAAGCAAAATAAAGCATCTGAGTTTTCCCTCACTCTGTGCCTAATTCAAATTTTGTTTGGCAATTTGCAGATCCCAGGGAGGCAACCCCCAAAGATTTTCATGGGTTAGAAAAGAAGCTCTAAGAGTAATAATCCAGTTTCTCAGCTGGCAAATGTTTTCCGACTCTTGGACAGCCCTCCTCCCATTCATATCCTTCTGTTCACTGAAACTGAACCATGATGGGTTCCTGTTCTTGCTTTTTGGCCCAGGGAAGTAGCAGCCACACCGTTGCTCCAAGACAGCTGCTACCTCTTGAATTTACTTGGTAAGTGGCTGCCAACACAAGGTGCTGGGATGGATTTCAGAGCACCAGCCACCACTTTATTCAATGCACAGCAGGCAGAGCTGAAGCATGTGGAGTCTCTTTAAAATGAGCCTTGTCAAATAATCCCCATGTGTCTTTGGTTCTTGGAAGAGAGCTGATTTTAGGACTGTCTGCTTTTTCCCTTTTGGTCCTTTGCTCTGGGATACTCCCCATGGAGCTGCCTGCAGTGAAAATTCCTAGAACTATTGAAACCACATGCCTCATGTTTGGTAGAATCTGGGGAGTCAATAATGACTCTTTTATTCCCCAGGCATTGATCATTGATCAATCCATTATTGATAAACCCTATCCTCCCTCACACACACACACACTCCCTCAGGAACAGTTATGATGTTCTCTTTCATAGACAGTCACACTCATTGAGCCTTTGCTTAAAGATACTTATTCAGATACCAGTATGAAGCTCCAGGGAGAAGAGATTTTGAAAAAGATTCCATCCTAAAGAATAGTCTGGGGCTTCCCTGGTGGCACAGTGGTTGAGAGTCCGCCTGCCGATGCAGGGGACGCGGGTTCGTGCCCCGGTCCGGGAATATCCCACATGCCGCGGAGCGGCTGGGCCCGTGAGCCATGGCCACTGAGCCTGCGCGTCCGGAGCCTGTGCTCCGCAACGGGAGAGGCCACAACAGTGAGAGGCCCGCGTACCGCAAAAGAACAACAAAGAAAAAAAACAAAAAAAAAGAATAGCCTGGAAGGTAAAATTGGGGTATTAAAATAATTAAAAGATATTTCCAAAAGATTATCACTTCAGATCTCAATTATGTTTGTGTGTATGTGTGTGTGTATACAGATTTTTAAATAACATTTTATAATGGCAATACATATTCAGTACTGTAGAAATTAAGACACTCAAAATGAAGGAAAAAAATTCCTCACTATCTAGAAATAACGACTGGCCATGTATGCGTGAATATGACACACATATGAGACCAGACTATTCACAATGTTTTGTCTATATAATTTTGTTTTAACTTCTTTTTCCAATTAAAATACATCATAACATTTTCCCTATCACATGTAATAATCTTGTATAGTATTTGTAACTGCTGCAGAGTTTTTGATAATATATCATAAACCATTGAACTCACTTTTACTGTGAAATATTTAGTAACTTCCAAACTTTCACCATCATAATTTGTACCATGATATATATATGTGTGTGTGTGTGTGTGTGCACGCACACGTGTGTATTTATGTAAGTGATAATTTACACAGAACTAATTTCTGGAAGCAGAATTTCTAAGTAATAGAACTTGCCCATTTTTACAGCTTTTGTTACATTAATTTACAACCTTAACTGCAATATATAACAATACTCACTTCTCAGCACTCTTGGAAACACAGAATATTATGGTATATCATCTTTTTCAAGTTCATAAGGGAAAAGCATAAGTTAATTTTTTGCATCAATGTGCATTTTTTTATTACAAGTGAGATTGTATATATATTTTTTATATTCTTGATGTATGTATTTATGTGTTTATGAAGTTCCATTTTTGCTTGTATCGCATTTCTCTATTTCTGGTTTTATCTTTTTAAAATTATATCTAAAACTTAATACATATTAAGAATTTATGTTTTTCTTTTGCATATGTTGCAAATAATTTTTCCACCTTACCATTTGTCATTCAACATTTTCTTCTATACTTAACAACAGATCCTTTTTAATTAGAAAATTAGATGGTGAAATATATTCACCTTTATCTTTATAGCTTCACCTTTGATGTTATGCTTAGAAAACTCTTCAAAACCATACATTCTACAATCATGTCCCTATATTTTCTGATATATTAATGTGTTTTAAATTTGAGAAGTTAATAAGTGGCTGATGATCTAGTGCGTTAGAATCAGAGAAATGAATGGATTCAGTGCTCAGCCTCGTTATTTGTTAGTTGACATGTATTACAATATAATGTAGAATTATTCTGCTTTTCACCTTTAAAAACTGAGGATAATCACTATTCCACCAGAGCAGAGCAAACATTTTGGCAATATTTTATCATTATGCATCTCATCATGAAACATTTCTTAATAAGGCAAAGTGGCACTCAACCAACCCTAGTCATTGTTCTTAACTCCACATTAAAAACAATATTCCACTATTTGTCTCCTACTTAATATACATGTAATTATATGGGGAAAACATTACTCACCAAAATTTATCTTAGGAGAGCCTAGCCATAGACTAAAGAAATGCCTTCCACCATAAACAAATATAAAACTGGACGAAGTATACGGGGCAACAGTTTTCACGCACTGGATGACAGACAGTGCAGAACTGTGGTCTGCACCCAGGGGAGAGGACGGACTTGTGTCCAAAGGCTGACTCTCCCACTGACAATCAGTGGGCAAGAGCTTTTAAATGGGAGTTTTCAGGGGGTGTATAGCCAGAGGGAGGGGGCTATATGCAGAAACAGCACAGACAGCTCTGGCAATCATCTTGAAATTGGTTATGCAGTGGTCTAATCAGTGTCATCTGGATTGTTTTAAATACAGTTAATCTTCAGTTCCAGGGTCGGTTTGTTCCCATTTTCTTTGAGGCCAATTCTTGGAATTGTGACAGCCTATGTCATGGCTACAGTCTGGCCATGATGTAGTTAACTTCTTCTACCTGGTGAGGGTTTCAGTATCTACAAGACAGCTCACAGGATACAGCTCAGAATACTATCTATAGCCCTTGAGGAGGAACTGAAAGTCCTTGACTTTGCTTAATGACTAAACTTTATTATTTTGTCCTGTTTGACTGCTTTTCTTTGCTTCTGCCTTTTCTCACCTCTCTGATTAAACTTATTCTTTGCCTAAAGTTTTTCTAAAGACCAAAGGCAGGTGGAGGACATGGGGGAAAAGACCATAGGGTCCTGCTCTGTTTCAGTTGGACCTCTCATCAGACAGATCCAAGAAATAATGCATGTAAACACACACACTCATATCCAACTGTCCATCTGAATTCACATTAAAAATCACAGATTCAGTTCCAGATCTCTTAATGATATTAGAGACTTCTGTTTTTAAGTTTTAATTGCTTTCAGTTCCACCAATTATTGGATAGATGGGTGGATCTAGTTCAGATTCTGGCTTTGAGAAGGAAGCCCTGACTCTTTAATTTTGCCCAGTATCCCCTTATTTAGATGCTCATTTGAAATACTGGTCCACTTAGCTAGCTATTCAGGTCTTTACAAGTATTAATAGAATCTTGAACTACACACTACATTAAGGTCAGTAAATTAGTGATGAAAGGGACAATCTTTTTCCATATTTAAGCCATCATCCTATTTGACACCCTAAGGTGTCTGATTTTTATTTCTAATATCTTTCTACTTCTTCTCTCAAGAAAACAGACGGTCTTTTACCTGGCCACCTATTTACGGAAATCTTTGCTCCAAAGTAGGGAGAATTAGACGCTCATCACTTGTTATTTTTCCTTGTTGTCACTTTCTTCCCTTGTCACTGTCTTCATTTCCTCACCTCACATTCTCTCCTCATACAAATGCAATCTGTCTTCCGCTCACAAGCTTTAGCAACATTAGCCAACATCCACCTAGTTGCTCTCAAGAGACTATTTCAATCTTCATCCTTTTTCACTTTGCTGCAGCATCGCTGTTCTTTATCATGTTCTCCTTCAAGACAGTTGCAAATGTAGATCTTGTGCAAAGCTGGTGTTATCTAAGGCAATCCTACCCTCCTTACTGAAATCCTCTTATCCCACACCTCAACTCCATAATATCAAAACAATTCTTTCTTTCAGATTTCCCATCTTTTCAAATTGAAACCAGTTGCGATATAAACTTGAGAAGCCCCCTGAATTGCTGAAGCTCCCTTATTGTTCACATCTACCCCTTTTCTAAGTCTTGCTAATTCTATTTCTGGTTTCACATTCATCTTCTCTTCTGCATCTGCATGGCTACCACCCTGAAGCAGACCTTCATCACCTCTAAACTGGACCACAGGCTTCTCAAAGATCTCACTATCTTTCATTTCCCTCTAAACTCTATCCTTCACCCTGCCATTGTAGGGGTTCAGGACAGACCTCCCCCAAATATGTCACTTTTGCATGAGGATTACTTTGAGCTAAAGGCAATGGAGACCCTGCAGGATTAAGAGAAATTACTGTCCTCCCTTAACTACCTAGAAGAACTTAAATTGGGAATTTGTCCCAGGGAAGAGTTATCACTGGAGATATATTTTGTCTAAGTGGCCTCATCTATATGGCAGAGCAAACAGCTAATTTCTAAGCATCTGTTCCCTTTCTTATGGTCCTGTGAATGAACTCCTTGTCCTTAGAAGTGCCAGGCTCCGTCCCATTCCTTAGCTCAGGTGGGCATACAGACCTCGTTTTACCTTTCTGTCTTTGAACCTCTCATCTGTGTGGGGTTCTAAACTTCTCAGGTATGTGGGTTTCCCGTTCATAGAAAATTAAATTTGATTTCCTACTGTCAGTCTGTCTCATGTCATTTTAATTATTTGACCAGCCAAAAAGAACCAAAGAAGAAAAGAGGGAAAGGAAATTTTCCCCTTCCAAACACCATCAGTGTGACTTTTATACCACATGCATCTAATCATTTCATTCTTCTACTCAAAAAATTTCCTTGGCATCTCTGCCTATCAGTTCATACCTATACTATCCTGCAAGCTCTGCAGTATCTTTCAGACTCGGCTATTTCCTGCCAACTCGCTGCAATTGTCTTAGAATCTTCTGCTGTTTCTGATCTTCACTCTGTAAGTTAGTTTTCTCAATACTTTCATCTTTTTCTTGTATAACTCAATCGTTTACCCTTTGGGGCATTTTCCTCTCAGACACATTTGTGCCAATCACTTACCCACGATGAACCTACATTTACAGACATACACCATGTAATTTCCTTACCTGCATATGGTGATCTTTGTATATTATAAAAGGGATAAAAGTAAACAGATAATTAGAGAGGAGGTTCCTTCTGTGAATAAGAAAAACCCTTTCAACAAACAAGGGAATTAAATAAGCAAATGGTTCTCAGTGGCTTGATATGGGTGCCAAAAGAGATTGGGGAGGATATTAAAGACCAAGGGGAAATTCAGGTTGAATTTCAAAAAGCTGATAACATTTCTCTGTTGTGATGTTGTCATATGGAATTCAATTTAAGTTCTAAATAACCTTAAACGAAGTCATAAGAATCCTGAAAGACATTGATCTCAATCAGCACTGGCTCTGTCTTAGGCTTTGCAGCAAATTTCTTCAACATCTTTCCTTCATATCATGGTGAGATCTATGGTTTTGTACAATGCTACCCATTATCAGCTAATAGAAACTTCTTACTTCATGGGCATAGTATCACTGAGCCAGTGGTCATTTATACATCCTTAGGCCACCTCTGCTGATTTAGCACATCTCTTGGTTCTGCAGTCTTCCCCTTGAATATATTTCCTTAGAGTAAGTCTGGTTAAAATAAAACTTAAGGCATCTATCATTTGCAGCAACATGGGTGGACCTGGAGATTATCATACTAAGTGAAATTAGTCAGACAGAGAAAGATAAATACCATATACTATGACTGATATGTGGAATCTAAAAAAAAAAGGATACAAATGACCTTACGTACAAAGCAGAAACAGACTCACAGACTTTAGAGAACGAACTTATGGTTACCGTGGGGGAAGGGTTGGGGGGGATAAATTGGGAGTTTGGGATTGACATGTACACACTGCTATATTTGAAATGGATAACCAACAAGGACCTACTGTATAGCACAGGGATCTCTGCTCAATATTCTGTAATAACCTAAATGGGAAAAGAATTTGAAAAAGAATAGGTACATGTATGTGTATAACTGAATCACTTTGCTGTACACCTGAAACTAACATAACATTGTCAATCAATTATACTCTGATATAAAATTAAAAAAATTTTAAATAAAATAAAATTATACAGCACAAAGTATAACAAAAGAAAAAAAAAACTTAAGGCATCTAAATCAAGACTAAAGCAAACAACTGAGATGACGATTGAAAAGGCGAGAGGGAGAAGGAAGGGTTCTATGCCACGTGGCCAGTCTTGGTATGCTCTTAAAGTATGTATAAAAACATTTTAGGGGCTTCCCTGGTGGCGCAGTGGGACACGGGTTCGTGCCCCGGTCCGGGAAGATCCCACATGCCGCGGAGAGGCTGGGCCCGTGAGCCATGGCCGCTGAGCCTGCGCGTCCGGAGCCTGTGCTCCACAACGGGAGAGGCCACAACAGTGAGAGGCCCGCGTACCGCGAAACAAAAACAAAAACAAAAACATTTTAGAATAGTGTCCGTGGCCTATGAACAGGCTTCATCATGACTCCAGCTGCCTGTTTTCCAAAGAGTTCCAGAGCGCATCCCTGAGAGACTGTTTTACAAGTGAGGTGTTTGCACTGGCTGAAAGGAAGTACCCCCACACCTGAGTCAACATCCCACAGTTGTCCAGGCTGTAAAAGGAAAGTAAGAAGTCTTGAGAACTGCAGTTGGGACAGAAGCTGTAACTTGGGGGTTTAAGACCCCCCCAAATTCTTCAGCACACACATCACTGGGCCTGATCCAAGGGAACAGCTGTGCTGTTAGGGTAAGTGCGTGCTGCTGTGATGCTCTTCATTGAAGAAGGCATAATATTAGGCCAGATGAAGCTCTCACCATAATTAGAAGACAGACGATAATGACCAAGGGCCATGGCCAGGAATGGAGAGTGGGAATTCAGCTACTTGGCATTTCTCTCACTATAGTTCATAATGGATTAATTAAAATTGTATAAGGTTAAAAAGATGCCCAAGGTAAACATAAAGCCGCATGGAATCGCGCTGCACAGCACTGCAGCTCAGGGCTTGCTACACTCCAAACTGAAAAAGCTGGAATGAAGGCTGTAGGGGGCTCTCTGGGTTCTGCTCTGGCCTTTTACTCAGCCTCTGTCTGGAAGGGGTGCCGCCTCACAGGCTGATCGCTTTGGGCTCCTGCAGAAAGAGGTTGCAGAATGAATTTTTTCTCTTCAAGGCTCACTTCAAACATGGGCTTTTTCTCTCCCCCACTTCCTGTCATTTCATTTCCTGAGTTAGTCCTACCTCCTGAAATAGCTGAATTTTCCACATTGCCACCCCCAAAAGCAAACTGAAGTTTTGCTGAGACTTTTGCACTTTACAGAAGAAAACACAGCCTTTGTCTGCAAGCGTCTCATTTGGCCTCAGCCACAGCAAAACTCATGTGATAGAAAGAGTGTGGATTTGGAGTTAAAGAGCCCTGGGTTCACATTTGAATGCCACCACTTAGCAGTATATGTCACTGATGATTTATCATCTGTTAAAATGAGGCTAAGATCACCCGCTGTGCAGTGTGGTTATGAGTAATAAAGAAAACAACATGATCTAAAATATTCAACACAGAAACACTTAACTCTTGGCCTCATAGCTAACACAAACTCACTTTCCCTTCCTCCTCAGTTTTTGGTATAAGGCGTTAAAAGTGATGATTATGTGTCCACAACTGAAGTCAAAATATAATGTAAATACCTTCTCTTAGCATATCCCCAACTGTGTCTTTCATCACATTTGCCCTCCATGAGCTCAAGAGATAGATTTTAGCAGCTTCTCCTTACTGTTGCCACTGTACTAGGAGAACGAAGAGGGTAAGGGACGCAGAGTGTCTGAAAAGCAAGGAGAGTGAATCGATGGGCAATCGCTAATTATTAACTTCTCAGTGGATGGTGGATGAGCAACAGGCTTGCTTCCACCCTGCACAGATGTGAATGGCTGCCCCCAGAAGCCGTGGATGTTTGCCCCTCTGGCAGTGCTTAAGCAGAAGCCAAATGGGTTCTTGGAGAATGTTGTAAAAAAGGTGTGTCTGTAGGTGGAATGTGATCCAAAATGTGGACCTATAACGTTTCTCGCGACCTGGAAATTTGGTGCTTTTGTAAGTTGAGTTAAGCAATCAGTAGAAGCACATTGGAGGAAATGGAGAATCAGGAGAATTCTCTTTGTTTAGTTGGAGTGTTTTGTATATGAGGCAGAGGGTGGAAGATACAGCACAAGTTGACTTTAAATGGCTATTACCAGGTGTCTAAGTTAAGTTCCTCTTTCTACAGTGGAAAGAAGCCAAGTCAGCAACACCTCTAAGTTCAAGGCTTCCACCAAGTAGGGAAGGATCCCTTATGGCTTCCTATTGCCTTAGAAAAACGCAAGTCAGCAGTAAGGACTATGACCATAAAGGTAAGTGTAGTTCCCATGCAGCAGAGGTTGTTCTTTACTTATGTTCTTGGTGGTGCTGCCTCTGTCTCTTTACTTAAGCAGAGGAGGTATTGCCTCATGTGGAAATTTGATGAAATATGAAAGAACAAAATTTGGAGCAAGAAATTTGTACCACGTGACTCTTCCGTTTGGATTACTGTGATTTATCTTCAGAAGACCCTAGTTAAATTCAAATATGATAATTGGTAAGAAGAGAAATTAATATCTAGACATCTATTTTCTGATACAGACGTTTTCAAATAAGAGGACACATACTGATGCCAGAAGGATTGTATTGATATTTAATCCATTTAGAGCAGGCTAGAAGAATATAAATTCAAATGCACTGAGATTTAGGTGCATTTCCTTGGAAAAAGTGTAAGTCTAATCATATCACTGATATTTCTTTGGAGGATTTATATTAGATTGGTTTACTCTTATGACTAGTAGGTACTATTTTATTGTTTACTTGTTTATTTGAGGCCTGGGCAGATGGACAAAACAAACAAAATGGAAGGTGAAGGATTTCCCCAATTGCTATTTGAAAAGAAGCTAGAAGGGCTAATACAACTCAGATGTGTATCAGGTATCAGTACTTGCTCACAGAAGCAATTTGATGAGGTACCAGGAAACTCTTCTATATCTTCTGGATATGTATCTGTATTCAGTAATAAAATCTTGGATAAAAATTGAAATAAACATAGAAGAGTGTAAGTGTTGAGTCAGCATTCAGTTCTGCTAATTTTGTGTGTGCTAATTTAAAAAATTATCCTAAACCAATAGATAATATGAGTTGCAATGAGGAAATGGGAGTGGAATATATACAGAGAGACTAAATAATTTTAGAATCCAAGAACTTCCAGGATCTGGTATTCAGAGTACGATTTGCTAAATCAGGGTGGGGTTTTAAGAAACCAGAGGCACCATGAGTATTCTAGTCTAGAATATTCCGAGGGTGAAGGAGGAAAGATGAGACATCTAGGTACAGAAGGAGAGACAGCAAAAAAGGTGACCGGAAGGCATAGAAAACACATTTAACTATTTCTAATTTTCCACCTTGACTATAGAAACTGCAGTGAAGATCTCCCCTTCTCGTGGCCTCTGGGTTTTAGGCAGTGGCTCTTTTAATTAGAGATTTTGGAAGGAGCAGGCTGTCCCACAGAGGCATCTGAAGATTCTGTGTCTAGGGAGTCATGCATGGCCCACTGCCCGCCCAGCTCCTACTCCGTACTCATAATGCGCCATCTGAGGCTCGCAGACACAGTTCTTAACATGCAGAGATGCACAACAATTCTTTTTAAAGCTGCTCGACATGCTGTGTTTATACAGGTGGAAAGAGCAGTTAACTCAAATATGCAAGCTTCATAATCTTTAAATTTCCTCCCTCTCCCTCCTTCCCGATGTGCTCCGTGTGTCGTACAGTGACTGCTTTCCACAGAAAATACCTAGGCTGTCCTTTTCAGTGTTTTTATTCCATAATACCCCTAGGCACTAGTCCACCTTCTGGAAGAATAACCTAATAAAACCTCAGGAAGTTATTTAACTGCAGCAGAGGGAAAGAGTGAGATGGGGCCAAGGCTGAAATAGCAGTGAGTCGGGGATGACAAAAAGCTACAGCGAAAGACAAGTAAACTGGCTCATTTAGAAGATGGAATGGGGCAGGAAAACCTCTAGGCTGTAAGGGGAGCAAAGATGATGCAAGAAAGTGAAGAGGAACACTTGTATCAACACTTGGTACAGAAGGTTTCCCAAATGGCGTTGTACCTCTGATTCAAGGCATCTGTTCTTTCTTCTTAAAGAACCCCACCATAATTTATTATGTGTGATTTTCCTTATACCAGGAAAAGAGACATTAGTAATCACTCTCAGATGTATGCTAGAGGGTATTTTTTAAAAGAAAGGCATAAACCCAGTCTAATGAAACCAGAATCTCAGTAATTGCAACCATTGTGTTCCGCGCACGTGCTGCTTCCTGGATTACTCCGCCCAGTTTGTGATACAGCAACGGATAATGTTTATTTAAGCATCACTCATGTGACAGAAATTAATGAGCACCTACTGTGAGTATAAGACATGATTCCTGCCTTTAAGAAACTCACAATCTGTTGTGAGAAGTAAAAATGTGATTCTAATAAGATGGCAGTTGCTACACTGACTATAAGCACAAAGGGTTATGGACAGACAGGAGGGACCACATCCATTAGTTCTGCCTGAAAGCCCGGAGAAGTTTACAAAATCCATACCAGAAGACATGACTCATGAGCTGGGTTTCAAAGGACACAAATGATTTTTCTAGGTAGAAAAAAGTCATCCCAGAGAACAGATATAGCATGAACAGTGACATGGGTGTTTTAGAAGAAATGAGTACACTGGTGTGACTAAGCATACGATATGATATAAAAAGCAGTAGGGGGCTTCCCTGGTGGCGCAGTGGTTGAGAGTCCGCCTGCCGATGCAGGGGACACGGGTTCGTGCCCCGGTCCGGGAGGATCCCACATGCCGCGGAGCCGCTGGGCTTGTGAGCCATGGCCGCTGAGCCTGAGCGTCCGGAGCCCGTGCTCCACAACGGGAGAGGCCACAACAGTGAGAGGCCCGCGTACTGCAAAACAAAACAAAACAAAAACAAAACAACAAAAAAAAGCAGTAGGAGTTGTCGGAAATTGTGCTTGAATGGTAGAGCCAAGATTGTAAATAAACCCAAAACCCACGCTAGATGTGGATAGATGTGAACTCTATTCTTCAGAGTTAAACGGGCTGTCAACGAAGGGGTAGAAGCAGGAGAATCACCATCAGAACTGTGTGTTAGAAACTTCACTGGCAGCTGGTCGAAGGTAGTGAGGGATAGTTGTTGAAAGCAGAAAGAACAGTTTAGGCAGTTGTGATGTCTCAGAAAAGAGACTGAACACTGAAACAGGGAAGATGGCAGGAATAAGGTTTGAAAATATGTCTAATTCAATTTACAAGTTTCTAGTCCTGTTGGAATGCTTATATATTTCAAGGTGAAGAAAAATATGGCAAAGAAGTGTCTTATAAAAGAGAAGAGAAACATACGTTTGCTTCAGGTAAAAAAAGAAATCTCATCCCGTGAAAAAGATGATCCTCTTCCTTGAGAATATGCAGCTTTAAGGCCCTGGGGTCTTGACTCAGAATACATGGATTTAAATCCATTTCCACCATTTAATAACTAAGCACTTTGGGCAAGTTACTTAATATTTCTATGCTTTAATCTGTAAAGTGAGAATCACTATAATACCTCTCATAAGAAGTGAGACTGTTGTGAGGATTAAATGAGATGATGCATGTAAAATGCTGAAAAGAGTGTCTGGCGCATCTTAAAGCAAAAAGAATCAGCCATTAGAAGCAGCAGTAGACATTATCAACCTCAAAAGACACACTGATAGCCAGTTCATCCTCTTTACCCTAAAACATTCAGTTTATCTGCTTTGCTCGTTTTTTTTTTTTTTTTTTAATGCACATGGAATCCCAAGAGGGTCAATTAAACATAGAAGGAGGCCATTTTAAAAAGAAAGTCATTTTTTGTTGTTATATTTGAAAAGTTTATTCAATGAAAGAAACAGAGATCAATGCCTTGATAAAGTTGAGCAGTGGGCATCATCTTGATTTCCAGACCTCAACACTCCCATGACACCCAGGCAAAAACATATCGCATCAGCAAAAAAGCAGTGCCTATTATAGCCAGCAGCATGGTCTCTAATTATAGAGAAGCAAGGAGGGAGACAAAGATAAAGAAGGGAAGGTAGAAGGATAAAGTCTTTGTCAAAATACTCTTATCAGCAAGAAGACCTTGGGAGAAACTAAAAAGAAATTAACATGAGAGCAGAATCTTGATATACAGCCTCAAAATAGGATACAATCAAGTGCTTCTAACAAGGTTCCAGTAGTCTGATGGTAAGTGTAGAAACACCAGCTTAATAAAATGTCATGGGGACACTGCTTATAACCATCACATGCCCTGGCTGCCAAATGGAGCTGTACCTGCTGGAGAAACAGTTACAGAGGAAAAGAACAAAAGCCTGCCAGCTCTTAGGAAGTAGAACAGGATGAGGCTCAGGGCCCCAGGGGAAGGTGGAAAATTAACACAGCCTCGTGTCTTGCTATGTTTTCCTTACCACTGTGCTTTTCTTTTCTAGATTTCAAATTGTGCATTGCCCACTAGGTGGGAGCTCTCTTAGAAAAGTAGCACTGGACCTGGTCTAGACATTGCACATTTGGAGATCAGGTTGGGAAAAAGATTGTATAGTGCCAGGGATGGTGTACCTTGCAAGGTTTTATAACTATTCTTATCATTTGCTTTATTATTTCCCTTGAACTCACAAATTTTATTCCTCTGTGGCCAGTTAACTTCCCTTAGGCTCTGCACATTCAGATCTCAAAGGAAAAGCATGTTTGAGACACTTTCTCTAAACACGTTATCTGAAGTTATTCTCGAGCAAATCTCCCAGGGACACTCTCCCATTACACTGCTTCATTTTCTTCACAGCATTTATCAGTTTATAAAATGTTATTTATTTGTTTGTTGATGGTTCACTGCTATATTATTTGTCCTGCCCTCTATGATACAAATTCCATGAGAACAAAAAAACATGTGTCTCTGTTCTGTGTACCACTGTATTCTCCATCACCAGGGCAATACCTAGAATGGATTCAATGCTTGAGATATGTGGAGAATGAATTTCTTGACCTATAAATATAAATTATATTTAATGCTGCCCAGCACACCTACTTTATGTCCTACTCTCAGAGATTATTTATTGCATACCTTCTCCACTCTCCTCATCAAAATTTCTACCTGCCTTCATGTTTTGTTTTCTTAAACTTAACTTTCTCTCCTTTTATGATGACCTTTTTTAAATCTAAACTTTCTACCTCTATCAGTTCAAAGTCTTTCTACAATCCCTTCATTCTCTTGCTCTACCTAGCAAAATTTTTTATAGACTATTCTCACCCCATTGAATTTTCTTTGCACTTTCGTCAAAAATCAACTGGCTGTTTATATGCGAGCTGTTTACATCTATTTTTAGATTCTCTATTTTGATCTCTACATCTATACGTCTGTCCCATAGCCTAACACCCCAACATCTTGGCAATGCAGCTTTTTGGTAATTCTTTATTTTTTTTAATTTTTATTTTATATTGGAGTATAGTTGATTAACAATGTTGTGTTAGCTTCAGGTGTACAGCAAAGTGTTTCAGTTATACATATACACATATCTATTCGTCTTCAAATCTTTTCACATTAAGTTGTTACATAATATTGAGCAGAGTTCCCTGTGCTATATAGTAGGTCCTTGCTGGATATCTCTTTTAAATATAGCAGTGTGTACATGACAATCCCAAACTCCCAGTCTATTCCTCTTCCCCACCCTTCCCCTCTGGTAATCATAAGTTCATTCTCTAAGTCTGTGAGTCTGTTTCTGTTTTGTAAATAAGTTCATTTGTATCATTTTTTTATTCTATGTATAAGCAATATAGTATATTTGTCTTTCTCTGTCTGACTTACTTCACTTAGTATGATAATCTCCAGGTCCATCCATGTTGCTGCAAATGGCATTATTTCATTCTTTTTAATAGCTGAGTAATATTCCATTGTATATATGCACCCCATCTTCTATTCTTTAAATCAAGAAATTTAAGTCTGCTACATTCTTCTGTTCAAATTTTATTGGTATTCTACATCTTTTGCACTTCAATATAAACATTAATATTGTTAACTGAAATTTCAGAAGCAGAGACTGATTGAAATAAAGGGGTGTTTATCTGGAGTTTGTTAGGACTGCAGCCCAGGAGACACAGATTCAAGAAGCACTTGAATTGTATTCCTCCAGACTACAAAATGGAGGAAACGTATAAAGGCCAAAACTTCAAGGTTATACATAAATTGTTTGTCAAGAAGTAGGATTGGAGATGGAAAGAAGTAAGGATGCTCTGAAGTGAGTCTCTTGTAAGCAGCATATAAATGGGTCTTGTTTTTTTAAATCCAATCAGCCACCTTATATCTTTTGATTGGAGCATTTAGACCACTGACATTTAAAGTAATTCTTGATAGGTGTGTACTTATTGCCATTTTATTACTTGGTTTATGGTTGTTTTTGTAGTTTTTCTCTGTTCATTTCTTCTTTTTTTTCTCCTCTTGTGGTTTGTTAATTTTCTTTAGTGGTACGCTTATGTTCCTTTTTCTCTAGTTTTTGTGTATCTACTGTAGGTTTTTGATTTGTCATTACCATGAGGGTTATATATGTTGACCTATAACTATACCTACTTCTTTAAACTGGTAGTTGTTTAAGTTCAAACACATATGTTCTAAAATAGCTATATTTTTTACCCCTCTCCCCCACATTTTGTGTTTTTGACGTTATGTTTTACATCGTCATGTTTATCCCTTCAATGTTTATTTTAGTTATAGTTGCTTTCACAATTTTTTGTCTTTTCACCTTTGTATTTTTTTAATTTTTTTTTTTTTTTTTTTTTGCCTCTTTGAGCATTACAAACACACTGCTAATTTCATTATATTCCTCATTTCTGAGTCTGTGTCTATAGACGGCTTTTTCTGTTGATTATTGCATGCCTTTCTTACAGACTGGATTTTGCGATTTTGAATGTTTTTTTTTCAGTCAAGTAGTTAAAGACTTGAAGATTTCTTTGATTTTTCTGAGGTTTGATTTTAAATTTTTTAGGGAAGTTCTCTAGCACCTTTATTGAAGGACTAATTTAATCCCATTTTTACATCTTGGCCTTCTGGGTCATATACTGATTGCTTATTCAAGATATATCCATTGTATCTGGAGGAAAGTTAAATATTTCCCAGCTCCGTGTGAGCTCTGGACATTTTTCTTCTTATTGCTCTTTGGTTACTATTCTTTCTTCAGTAGCTTTTTTAATTTTTTTTTCCTTGCCCAGAATAGTGATGCTTTACTTGTGAGCAGATTAGTAGTCAAGCAGAACTTTATGCAGACTTACGGACCTCTTACTCAGCTTTGTTCTCTCCTCTCTGGAAGTCTTCTCTGAGCACTCTAGCTAACCTGACTTTCCTAAACTCTGATCTCTCTCTACTCATCTCAGTGAGATCACTGGGCAATGTGTGATTTACTATCACACCTCTGCAGCCTGGAAATCACCTCTAGGCAGTAACCCAGGGCCATCAAGAGATCACCTCATTTTATTCCTTTTCTTTCTTTTTCAGGAATTATCAAATTATATTGACATTTTCTAATGTCTGAAAGAGTTATTTTGTATACATAATCTGATTCTCCATCTGTTTATGAAGGGAGAGAAAGTTCTATTGTAGTTCATACTTCATGAATGAAAGTAGAAGCCCACTCATTTTTTGAAACACTTTTTTCCCAACTTGGCCTTAGTGACACTGTACCTTTTTATTTTACCTATTACCATGTTGGTTGCCCTTTCTCCATCTCCTTGTGGTATCTACCTCTCATTCCAAACTTCCAAATCTTGGATTAGACCCCTTAATTTTTCACACCTCTGTCCTCATTCTCTGGTTTGTCTCACACAGTCTCATAGTTTAAACACAAATTTCCATTTGGGTGTCTAATAAGAATTTCTATCTTAACCTGTCAAAAACTGAACCCATGATTTGTCATCAAAACCAGCTCTAGCTCAATGAGTTCCATCACAGTAAATGACACCATCATTCTCTAGTTGGAATCAACTCTTTCTTTTACACACCACAGCTAAGTCATCAGGAAGTCTTGTGTATTCTACTTTTCAAATACATCCTAGATCTTGCTATTTCTCACCACCTTTACCGTTACAACCCTAGTCTCAGTCACATCATTATCCATTTAGAATTCTGAAATAGTCTTTTAACTTGTCTCCCTGCTTTGACATTCCTCCCAACTTTATTCTTATATAGAATTCAGAATTATCCCTTTATCACATGACTGATGATGCCACTCAGTTGTTTAAATCTTAAATGGTTTCTATTCATACTTTGAAGACAATAAAAAGTCCTGCAAAGCTCTAAAATAGCTGGTCCCTTGTATTATTTTTAAGATTATCTCTAACCACTTTCCCCCTTACTCATGTCACCTTAGTCACCCTATCTCTTTGCTATTTCTTATGTAGTCCTGCATCCTCTGGCCTTAGAACAACTGTTATTTCTGTTCCCTCTGCATGGAACATTATTTTCACAGTTCTCATAATGGCTCTTATTGTATTCAAGTTTCTGCTTAAGTGTCACTTCTTCACAGAGGCATTCCAAACCCCCCTTACCTACAATAAGAACTTCTGCCACTCTCGATTCACTTATTCTTCATTTTTCATATTTTATATAACTGTTTTTATTTTACTGCCTGATATTATATTATCTATTTGCTTTTGTCCCTTAGTAGAATGTAAGTTCCAAGAGGGCAGAAATTTTTTGTGTTTTTCTTAACAGTTGTAATCCTATTGCCAAGTATATAGAGAGTATTCAGTAAGTGCATCTTGAAGGAAGAAATGAATGGGACTGCAGTTTTGTGTATGTGTCACCAGGTAGACTGTGACACCTGTTAGGATAGATCATTTTGAGTACACCAGGTTTGGATAACTCATATCTCCTAGTCAATGATGCCTTTTCCACTGAAACAGAAACATTCAAATGGGACTTTTTGTTTGGATTAAATCCCATTCTTTATTTTAAGCATTAAAGAAATAAAATATCTGTCCATATCTTTCTTTAATTTTTTTCAGCTCTTTTCTCTTTTATCCCCAGG
The DNA here is from genome assembly GCF_949987515.2 of Delphinus delphis. Classification (NCBI taxonomy): domain Eukaryota; kingdom Metazoa; phylum Chordata; class Mammalia; order Artiodactyla; family Delphinidae; genus Delphinus; species Delphinus delphis. The sequence goes on along the minus strand of NC_082703.1, from coordinate 9,171,990 downwards.
TGGATTCACTGATATTCTTCATCTGTAAGATTTATCTGTTCTTGCTTTTCACTCAACTAGCTTGTCACCCTTTATTACAACCTCCATTCCTGCAACTTAGTTGTGCGATACCTTGGAATGAGGTAATTAACCTAGTCCTGAAGTTAAGCTGACCTGTAACAAGTGTCAAATTCTAGTGTTGTGTCCTTTGCTGCCTTTCAGACATTGAAGGTGACAGGCAAACAGCCTGTGAAGCCATGGAGCCCATACTTCTTCTTTGCCCCTACATCCAGTCAATTTCGCTGCCTAGAAACTTGGTCCCTTCCTCTGGGACTGGGTCCCAACTTGCTATCAGAGAAAGATCATGCCTCTTACCCTTCCCACGGTCCATGCTTGATAGGATTTTTCCTGTATGGACATATTCACTGAATGAACAGTGCCTTCTGATACCAAGAATTGCCTAATCTTTAGAATTCCTGGAGACTTGCTGTTGTGGTATTTGTGTCTAAATTTAAAACAAGAACCTTATGTGTGCTTAAATTGTTAGCCTGTACTACATGGATGTTATTTTCCTTATCCTTCAACCTTCTCAACCCAAGGTGATTCTTCCATAGTCCATTAACCTCTACTGCCAAGATTCCAATGTTTTACTCCTTATTTTTTTTCATTGCTGGAGTTCACCTTAGTGGCACAGATCTCAATTGTTTTCGATAGTGCTTAATTCAGTGCTAAGTACTTTTTGTTTCTGTTGTTTTGGTGGTTGAGTTTTTTGGGAGTTTTTTGTTTTGCTTTGTTTTTACCATTTAAATTATAGTTGAAATAGATAGGGACAACTCTGCTTACCACTTCTTAACTGCTTCGACAACTAAAGTCAATTCTGGTTGCTTTTAGAAGCATAGCTGTTGCCTGATGCCATCTACTTATGTTTTACTTCACTCTTTCAAATCTCATTTTAAAAAGAATCATTAATTGCATTTTAGTATTAGGTCTAATTATCAATTCAATAGCTATGAAGTTAAAACTTTTTGCTGGCTTTCTGCTTATAAGTTGAGTTTTCAAAATGTTCCTTCAAAAGAGAATATTCTTTGAGGTTAGAAACAGAACATGAGATAGAATTTTCTTTTTCCATATCTCTTCATCTCATCCCAGTCCACATATATTTATCTACAATCTCACGACTTAATTCTCCAAAGAGAATTTGCTGGTTGGATGACAGCTTTCAGGCATCCAACATTCTCCTTTGAATCTAACAAAGAGGATAACAATTGGTATATACTGGATAATAAAGGTTGCCCTCTAAGCTCTTCAGTATCTGGCTTATATACTATTCCTTATGTTGACATAAAATAACAGAATTATTTTGGGGAGGAAATTATCAAATTGCTGTCTTTTGACTATTGAACATGAAAAATACATTAAAAATAATAAAATAATTTTTAAAACTTAAAAAGTAGATTCCTCACATTTTCATGGTTAGACAGCCCTCCGAATTATGAAGTTGGTGAATTTTTTCTTTGGAGCCTCTCTTCTTGGGCCATCATGCTGCTGCCTACCTGCTAATGCCGCATGCCACTCCTGCTGATGATTCAGCCACCTTGGCTTCTTCTTATCATCTCAGCAACCAGCTTTCACATATTTTTTTCTTAAACTGATCTTCTTTCCAATGAACCTAGATATTCCCTACTGAAGTTTTACAGACATGTCAGCTATAAGTTCTACTGATAATATTTACAGTTAAATAAGGACATTTCCATAGGCATTCTACATTAGACACAAGATCATATCCTGGTCTTCTCATATCAGGTCATATCTGCTGATTTTTTTCTGTATGAGCTGGGACTGGTCAATTAATTGACCTGGTCTCGGTTTTTACCTTCACAAACACAAGGTTGAAAGCTCCTTCATGATATTTTTGTGAGCATGAGATAAATTTATGAATATAAAATGATTAACACATATCTGGAAGAGCGTAGATGCTCATTATCTGTGAGTTTCTTTGTTCTCTGCAAGGATTGTGACGATTTCACCAACCTTCAAATTTAATCATGGCTCACTCACATTATTTACCTTCATGAACCATCTTGTCCATAGTCAATTACAGGAAGGATTTATATGTGTGTCTTGCTTTTTTGTGTCAACATTAGCTATTTATTAAACTGCCAGACTTCCCCCTTATTTGAAATATTAGGTGGAAGAGGCACATATTAAATGTAAAGAATAAGACACTTGCTTTTTCTTTAAAGGCTTAGGGAAACCAAAATACTTTTGATTGTCAGCTTAGAAAACCCTGAATGACGGAGGCTACAAGTGGGTTAAGAACTTTGAGATCATAGTTGCATGACCCAAGTTTCCCGATACCTGGAAGGTATAAGTGCCTATGTCTTCAGGACACGTGCTCTTCTTGGACCACCTAAATTGGCTTATAATGAAGGTCTCTGCCCTTGTTCCAAGTGTATTTTTTTCCTAGTCTATCTTTCGACTGAACTCTCCCAGTGCTGTATAAGCCCATATATTTGCACACCCTCTGATAACTATACTCACTGCTGACAAATATGCTAGGAAATTCCATACAGCAGGTAAAAAATGTCACATTCAGGAAACGGTAATTTTACCCATAAACTGTATTATCTTTTAATCTTATCCTCAAATCGAATTATTTAAGTATAGCTCCCTAAGGCCAGGAAACTAATGGTGAATATATTTTACTCAAAGCTTATGTCAACCAACCAAAACATGATAATCATAATAAAATGACTTAAAAACTTTCTTATTAAATATGCAGGACAGGAATATAGATGTAGAGAATGGACTTGAGGACACAGGGAGGGGGAAGGGTAAGTTGGGACAAAGTGAGAGAGTGGCATGGACATATATACACTACCAAATGTAAAATAGATAGCTAGTGGGAAGCAGCTGCATTGCACAGGGAGATCAGCTCGGTGCTTTGTGACCACCTAGAGGAGTGGGATAAGGTGGGTGAGAGGGAGACACAAGAGGGAGGGGATATGGGGATATATGTATACATATAGCTGATTCACTTTGTTATACAGCAGAAACTAACACAACATTGTGAAGCAATTATACTCCAATAAAGATGTTAAAAAAATGCAGTATGTAAATTCTTATCTATTGAACAAGAAAGTAGGCCACTCCACTTTCTGGGTTAAGATGAAAAGATAATGAAAATAAAAGAGAAAGAGAGATAAAATTTGAATAAGAAAATCTAAAAGCCCTGGTATGGTAAATGCAATTTCAAACTAGAAGTTATTTCTATAATAAGATTCATGTAAATATAAACAGAGCTGGTTGTGCAAATCACGACATGTAGAGAGCACTGACTGAAAGAATTTTAAAGCATGATGTGCACAGATCAATGTATATATTTTCAATATGGGAATCTGCTTTTTCTAAAGAAAAAAAATGAAGCAGACAGCTCATACCTCTTTTCACAAATTAGGTTTAGAAAACTATGACCCGTACCACTATTATCCTCATGCAATACTAGGGGAGATTATTTTCTTATACCAGGTATTATAATACACTGTTGGGCAGTGAATGTCAGAGAACTCACTGGGCATATTCTTTTAGATCCCATCCTTTGGAAAAGAGAAGGATACCTTCTGTGGAATTCCAGAAGAAAGAAAATGACCAATAGATGGAAATTACAGTGATGAAGTTATGAGCTCAAGAAAAGGAAGAATTTTCTTGCAATTAATCCCACTGTCAATGTTGTAGAACTTAAAATAGAATCTAATAGATTCTCTTGTAAGCAAATCTAATAGACTCTGGAAACCAGGTATCAAGTAGTAGCTGATGTGCTTTCTGGGTGGTCAGAAATTGGAATAAATCATTTCTGGGCTTTTTCCCATGCCAAACTTACATAATGCTAAGTGTAGCATTGATGTCTCAGGCTTATATTTGAACAAATTAGAAATAAATTTGGGGGAAGAGAACTAATTTGGATTTGTGTCTTCTGTAGACCCCACATTATCTGAAAGCTGATTCCATGCAGTCATATTCTCAGCCCATGTTGAACACAGGATTCTAAATGGCAATGGTGCTTTATAGTGATCTGATGTAAGATCATTTAAAAAGGAAGAAGCAATAGAAGGAGAGGTGGGTAAAGAGAGGAGATAAAGCATGATATAGACACTCAGTTTCTTCTTTGGAATCCATAATTACATGATCAATACTTAGATATTAATTAGTGTTAGGAATAAATTATTGAGTTGAGAGATTAACCATGAAAATATGAGAAAAAGAACAGATTCGCATAGGGGACGAAGTTTTAAAATGTAATATGTATGGACTAAAACAAAACTAAATCATATCTTTTTTTTGCAAAATTTAGATTACAAAACACTGTAAGATTTGTACATACTTGGAACAAAATCAGCTAGCACTAGGTTTACCATTAAGGAGGGACAGTTCTGTTACAGAGACACAACCACTATCTATGTCATTAACACTGTAGTAACACAAAGTGGTGGGTTTATGGAGCTGAACTTGGTATAGGAGTAAGGGAGCAGTATGGGATTAACCAAAGATTGCTAGAGAAGACCCAATGTGAGGTACTGGGTAGAAAACCAAGAAGTTAGAAGAAGGAACCAAAAAAGGAAGAGAGGCATGGGTGTATGTCTTATAAAAACCCAAACTAGAAGAACTGAGAATATTGGAGTGCTGTAGTCCTTATATATTTTTTAAATTATTTGTTTGTTTGTTTTTGGCTGTGTTGGGTCTTCGTTGCTGCACGCAGGCTTTCTCTAGTTGTGGCTAGCGGGAGCTACTCTTCGTTGCTGTGCACGGGCTTCTCATTGCGGTGGCTTCTCTTGTTGTGGAGCATAGGCTCTAGGCATGCAGGCTTCAGTAGCTGTGGCACGTGGGCTCAGTAGTTGTGGCTCACGGGCTCCAGAGCACAGGCTCAATAGTTGTGGCACATGGGCTTAGTTGCTCCACGGTATGTGAGATCTTCCTGGACCAGGGCTCAAACCTGTGTCCCCTGCATTGGCAGGTGGATTCTTAAACACTGCACCACCAGGGAAGTTCTGTAGTCCTTACATTCATCCCACTGACTTGGGAGCAGTCCATATACATCAAGAAATGTTGACAATGCGCAGAGATTTGCCTCCTCTACCTCCCTAGTATTCCTTATCAATATAAGCACCAATTTTAGACTGAGAAAGAAGAACTTTCATGCATCCCTAAGGCAGCACCTGTGAGTTCAATTTAGACTGTATTATTCAATACAGCCTGCTGCCACGGTTGAACCATTCACGCTGCTGACAAAAAGTGATACCACCTACTTGGCTAAAACAGAAGAGCTGTGAACCATTCACTGCATACCTCTTGTGTCTGTGATATGCCTGGCATCATACAAAACTTCCTTAAGTAATCCCAACTGGTTTCCCTCCTTCCAGTTCTCCTCTACATAGCACATGGGTTTTGACAGTCACCTGTCAAAATCTGGTCTTATTCTTTATTAGCTATAGAGAGCATAGCAGGCTGCCTGTCATTACTACACAAAACATTTACAAAACTAATACGGACTGTGTGGGGTCAATGTACTAGCAAGAAAATTTCATTTACTGTAGAACCAGTTTGGTTTATTTTTGTTCAGGACAGAAGCCCATTTGTGTGTTATAACTTGAGGGATAATGCTGCTTTAACGATTTTTTAAGAGATACTCTTAAATTATCCAGTATCACTAAAGCAAATATGAACAATAATAACGTTTGAAGATGATATTAAATATCCGGAGGGTTTAGCTGCTATAGGATTCTTATCAGATACAATCCTTAAGACGTAGGCATTTTCTCGCTCCCCATTCACAAGCTTCTTGTCTTGACTCTAACACTAAAATATGAAGCACAGGAGGAAGAAATTTTAGGCCAAAACATCTGGGAAGATTATCAATACCCAAAGAACCAGATGATGATCTTTCAGAAAGAATCAAGTAGAGGATTTAACAGGAAATAAATAGCCTGAGAAGGGAAATTGAATTTCATCATACTAGTTATAAAATCTTGGCAAGTCCTGTAACCTCCTACCTTGAACCTTTTAATTTTTAAATTGACGAAATTGTGCTAAATGTCCTTAAAATTACCTGTCTACCTTTAACTGTTTTTGCCCATTTGGACACCCCCATACCTATTACAAAATTACAGAAAAGGGGTGATATGAGACTGAATTTAAGTTGACATTACAATAATTTTAAGTCAAGTTGTGACATTGTTTCCCCCAAAGCAAAATATAAGTTATGGTGGATCAATACACATATGGTGTCCTGTATAAGAAAGGAGAATGTTCTCTATTTGTTACCTGTTTGTCCTTATCATTTCTTGGGCACATACTTTACAAGGTATATCAGAGCATTAGAATATATCCCTGAAGGGTGAGGGGACTTAATTATATATATATATACACACACACACACACACACACACACACACACACACACACACACATATATATATATATATATATATATATATATATATAAAGAATAATTAGAAACTGGAAAATTTTGCCTGGAGAAAAGAAGACTTAATTATAGATGATTTGAAATATTCTAGAAGTCGTCATATGAAAGATGCATTAAAAGTATTTCATGTGACTGCAAGAGCAAAAATTAATGACAATAATTGGAAAGTAGAGGGAATCAGATTTTGGCTTAAACCATGGTCAATCAGTAGAGCCTTCAGCACAATAAGACTGTAGAAGAGCCTGAGATCACTGGATCTCATTCAAACAAGACTGAATGTTTTTCTAGCAGAACGCTACATGCAGAATTAATGCAACAGAAGGGGAGAGGATTCAATAAACTTTGGGGGATATCACAGTACTTAGATTCCATTTATTTATTGCCATTTTAATGTATTTCCCAGGGAAGTTTTGAGAAAAGAGAACATTTGAATAATTGTGGACAGAAGTTTTTCTCCCAGCCAGCTGCTTTGGGGAAGGGAAGATTTTTAGTTCTGTATTGAAAGTGCTTTTTTATTTTCTTTGCAAGATTTGTCTGTTTTCAGTGACACAGTGGCATGTATACTCTCTTTCAGTTCTCGTTATCTTCTAAAACATCTCTACGTTGTGTTTATCTGACTATACTATGTCCTACTTGAGTGCTGCAACCATCTCTATGTCTTTGTACAGACCACATAAAATCTAGTAAATTAGGTTCACAATAGGTACTTGGTAATTGCTCAATTAATTATAGATCTAAAGGATTTTTGGATAAAATTATGAGAGTCTCAGATTCTCACTAGAATGACCTGTATATAAAAGTGGGAGATTCTAGAAGAGCTGAAAACTAATCAGTGATGACATCCGTTTGACAAAACTTTGTACAGTTTTTGCTAAAGGTAGCAATGATGGGAACAGACTGAACTATGATAACATAGGTCAATGTACATTTTCCCTCTTGAGAAAAGCAGCATATTCAGGAATTATATTAAGAAGGTATTGACACCATGTAGACTCAGATTCACCAAGCAAAATTACACTCAGTTGAATGTTATTAAAATTAGTTCACTTAATTGGTAAAAAGTTAAGTAGACACAATTCTTCTATAATAGCAAGCATGATCTAATTAGAGAGGGATTGACTGGGTCTAATGTCAAGTTCATTGGCACTATTAGATTTCATTTCACCAGCAGCATCTGAAAAGTATGACATTGGAAGAAAACATTGGTAATGAAGACGTGTCCACCTTCCTAATACCTTCTCCAGCCTTTCTTCTCTCTTAAACTGGGCTAAACCTATGGCCCACCAGGACTCTGAGGAGGAGATAAGCAATGCATCAGGAAAATCCATTCCCAACTTCGTGAGGGAACTAATCACTGTAAATAAGGGTAACCTCCTGGAACCACTGATGGGAATTTGAGATTTTGCTTGTAGAGGGCTCTGAACTATATATGAATAACTCCAAATCAATGACTTCCAGGTCTACTGAAACAGACACCATTCAAAAATATTTTTTTCGGGCTTCCCTGGTGGCGCAGTGGTTGAGAGTCCGCCTGCCGATGCAGGGGACACAGGTTTGTGTCCCGGTCCGGGAAGATCCCACATGCCGCAGAGCGCCTGGGCCCGTGAGCCATGGCCGCTGAGCCTGCGCGTCCGGAGCCTGTGCTCTGCAACGGGAGAGGCCACAACAGTGAGAGGGCTGCATACCGCAAAAAAAAAAAAAAAAAAAAAAAAATATATATATATATATATATATATATTTTTTTTTCCTTCTAGAATTGGATATTCCTACTCAGGGAATTACCTTTCATTATTCCAACATTTCAATAGTATTTAATTTGATGTAATATCATCCTCATCCTTCTCAGCTTATGTACAGTCTGCTTTATCTTTGCTGTTTGTTTGCTAGTCAGAAGCACAAAAATTCCATGGATATGGTCTCTCAGACAAAGGTAACATCTCTACAGTTTCTTTCTTGAGCCTAAATAAGGAATAAAATTTTAGACAGCTGACCTATTGCAGTAGACTACTCTGGGCATCAACAATTTGAAACTGGAATCTTGGCAGTGTCCAGCAGCTCAGGAATGGAATATTTAAGAGTAGCAAATATCATTCTGTGTATCAATACCTGAAAGGCCTGATTATGGAAAGACCATCTTGCCTTATAATGAATATTTGCTTCAGCCTTCTTTGCTTATTAAGACTCTTGTGCATATGTGGACGGCTGGCAATCACTAAGGTTTTTTGCAAGGCTCATGGACATATTCCAAGGCCAACACATTTGAATTCAAAATCAAGCTGCAGCAACGTACACCTCAAAGTACCCACTGTCTGGCTCTACTGTTTGGCTCTACTCCTTTGTTGACATCCTCACCTTTGCTGAAATAGTTTGGCCAAACTCGGTTGTACTCCACACTATCCAGCATCTGGAAAAGTCATGTGCAAATTAACATCTGGTCAAGGTCCCCAGAGTCTGTGCCATTACTGAGGAAAGCCCTTTTTGGGGAGGACCTCAAAGTATAGCTCAGAAACTACATATTCTCACTTTTCCTGAAGCTGAAAGACTCTACCTTTTTTTTTTTTTTTTTTGCTCACGGGCCCAGCCGCTCCGCAGCATGTGGGATGTTCCCGGACCAGGGCACGAACCCATGTCCCCTGCATCGGCAGGCGGACTCTCAACCACTGCGCCACCAGGGAAGCCCAGACTCTACCTTTCTTGAGGCACTTTCTTTTGCTTAAAGAGGGAAAAGTCTGTAGGCAGGTAACTTAAGGTCCATGGTCAGTTGCCTTGCCTTTATAAAAAGTAGTCACACACCTGGGATGAAGCCAACAGGAATACCAATGACCCACCAAAAAAAAAAAAAAATCCTACATAGGCAAACACTAAAGCTAATGTAATGTGACCAGTTTGCAACAGTTAAAGACCAAATGTCTGGCTGTAAGAAAAGGATATGTGACTCAATATAATGTCTACAAATTGATAAAATATAAAACACATTCATCCCTTTATTTGGAAAAAAATATATATTTTCTTCAGTGATTTGAAATGTCACTCTCATAGTGCACTAAACTAAATGCTTCTTTGTACTTCAGTCTACTCTGGATTTTCTATTTTGCTGCATTTGTCTGTTTCTTCATACACTAATGTCACTTGTTTTTAGCTACAGTATAGTATAGCATGGTACAGTATAGTATATTTTATAGTTGGTACATTCACATCTTCATTGCTACTTTTTCTTCTGCAGGGCTTTGTTAACCATTACAGCTTATTTATTTTTCCATCTGAATTTTAGAATCAGATTGCTAGCTTCAGAACAAAAAGTACTTGTGGAGATTTTTTTTGCTATTGTAACAAATTTATACATTAACTTTGGAAGAAGTGACATTTTTACGATGCTCAGTTTTCTTATACAAAACAAAAATATCTTTCTATTTGCTCAAAACTACTTGTGTGACTTTCAGGAGTTTTTTAAAGTCCTTCACATGTAAGTTTTGTCCATTGCTCATTTCGTTTACTTCTAAGTATTTCACCTTTTTGTTATTGTAAATGAAGATGTCATCTCTTTCATTATATTTCTTAACTGCTAGTGTTTGTACAGAAAAATACTATTGATTTTTGTATATTAATTTTATATCCTTCTACATGACTAAATTTTCTTATCACTTGTATTAGTTTCAGTATTAAACCTCCTGGGCTTTTCAGATGCAATATTATGTCACTTTCAATGAGATACTTTAAGAACTTTTCCTTTTCAATTTCAATGTCTTGAGTTGCATTCTTATTTCTGACTGTGAATTCTGCTATCTTTAATTCAACATTAAAAAGAAGTAGAGATAGGAGTTCTTGTCTTGTTCCTGATTTTAGCAAGCAGACTTCTAGTACTCCTCCATTAAGTAGGATACCAACATTTGGAATGAGGTATACGTTTTATCATTTTAAGCAAGTATAGGGAGCCTGAACCAAGATGGCGGAGTAGAAGGACGTGCTCTCACTCCCTCTTGTGAGAACACCAGAATCACAACTAGCTGCTGGCCAATCATCAACAGGAAGACACTGGAACTCACCAAAAAATATACCCCACATCCAAAGACAAAGGAGAAGCCAAAATGAGACGGTAGGAGGGGCGCAATCACAGCAAAATCAAATCCCATAACTGTGGAGTCGGTGACTCACAGACTGGAGAACACTTATACCACAGAAGTCCACCCAGTGGAGTGAAGGTTCTGAGCGCCACATCAGGCTTCCCAACCTGGGGTTCTGGCAACGGGAGGAGGAATTCCTAGAGAATCAGACTTTGAAGGCTAGTGGGATTTGATTGTAGGACTTTGACAGGACTGGGGGAAACAGAGACTACACTCTTGGAGGGCACACACAAACTAGTGTGCGCATCGGGACACAGGGGAAGGAGCAGTAAACCCAGGGGAGACTGAACCAGACCTACCTGCTAGTGTTGGAGGGTCTCCTGTGGGGGCGGGGGGATGACTGTGGCTCACTGTGGGAACAAGAACACTGGCATCAGAAGTTCTGGGAAGCACTCCGTGGCCTGCGTCCTCCCAGAGTCTGCCATTAGCCCTACCAAAGGGTCCAGGTCAGCTCCAGTGTTGGGTTGCCTCAGGCCAAAAAACGAACAGGGAGGGAACCCAGTTCCACCCATCAGCAGTCAAGCAGATTAAAGTTTTACTGAGCTCTGCCCACCAGAGCAACACCCAGCTCTACCCACCACCAGTCCCTCCCATCAGGAAACCTACACAAGGCTCTTAGATAGCCTCATCCACCAGAGGGCAGACAGCAGAAGCAAGAAGAACTACAATCCTGCAGCCTGTGGAACAAAAACCACATGCACAGAAGACAGACAAGATGAAAAGGCAGAGGGCTACGTACCAGATGAAGGAACAAGATAAAACCCCAGAAAAACAGCTAAATGAAGTGGAGATGGGGAACCTTCCAGAAAAAGAATTCAGAATAATGAGAGTGAAGATGATCCAGGACCTCGGAAAAGCAATGGAGGTAAAGATAGAGAAGATGCAAGAAATGTTTAACAAAGTCCTAAAAGAATTACAGAACAAACAAACAGAGATGAACAATACAATAACTGAAATGAAAATTACACTAGAAGGAATCAATAGCAGAATAACTGAGGCAGAAGAACGGAAAAGTGACCTGGAAGACAGAATGGTGGAATTCACTGCCACAGAACAGAATAAAGAAAAAAAAAGAATGAAAAGAAATGAAGACAGCCTAAGAGACCTCTGGGACAACATTAAACGCAATGACATTCACATTATAGGGGTCCCAGAAGGAGAAGAGAGAGAAAAAGGACCTGAGGAAATATTTGAAGAGATTACAGTTGAAAACTTCCCTAACATGGGAAAGGAAATAGCCAGCCAAGTCCGGGAAGCGCAGTGAGTCCCATACAGGATAAACCCAAGGAGAAACATACCGATACACATAGTAATCAAATTGGCAAAAATTAAAGATTAAGAACAATTATTGAAAGCATCAAGGAAAAAATGACAAATAACACACAAGAGAACTCCCATTAGGTTAACAGCTGATTTCTCAGCAGAAATTCTACAAGCCAGAAGGAAGTGGCATGATATACTTAAAGTGATGAAAGAGAAGAACCTACAGCCAAGATTACTCTACCCAGTCAGGATCTCATTCCGATTCGATGGAGAAATCAAAAGCTTTACAGACAAGCAAAAGCTAAGAGAATTCAGCACCACCAAACCAGCTCTACAACAAATGTTAAAGGAACTTCCCTAAGTGGGAAACACAGGAGAAGAAAAGGACCTACAAAAACAAACCCAAAACAATAAAGAAAATGGTCATAGGAACATACATATCGATAATTACCTTAAATGTGAATGGATTAAATGCTCCAGCCAAAAGACACAGGCTCGCTGAATGGATACAAAAACAAGACCCATATATATGCTGTCTCCAAGAGACCCACTTCATACCTAGGGACACATACAGACTGAAAGTAAGGGGACGGAAAAAGGTATTCCATGCAAATGGAAAGCAAAAGAAAGCTGGAGTAGCAATTCTCATATCAGACAAAATAGACTTTAAAAGAAAGAATGTTACAAGAGACAAGGAAGGACACTACATAATGATCAAGGGATCAATCCAAGAAGATATAACAATTATAAATATATAGGCACCCAACATAGGAGCACCTCAATACATAAGGCAACTGCTAACAGCTATAAAAGAGGAAATCGACAGTAACACAGTAGTAGTGGGGGACTTGAACACCTCACTTACACCAATGGACAGATCATCCAAACAGAAAATTACTAAGGAAACACAAGCTTTAAATGACACAACGGACCAGAGAGATTTAACAGATATTTATAGGACACTCCATCCAAAAACAGCAGATTACACTTTCTTCTCAAGTGCGCACGGAATATTCTCCAGGATAGATCACATCTTGGGTCACAAATCAAGCCTCAGTAAATTTAAGAAAACTGAAATCATATCAAGCATCTTTTCTGGCCACAACGCTATGAGATTAGAAATGAATTACAAGGGAAAAAATGTAAAAAACACAAACATATGGAGGCTAAACACTATGTTACTAAATAACCAAGAGATCACTGAAGAAATCAGAGAGGAAATCAAAAAATACCTAGAGACAAATGACAATGAAAACACGAAAATCCAAAACCTATGGGATGCAGCAAAAGCAGTTCTAAGAGGGAAGTTTATAGCTATACAAGCCTACCTCAAGAAACAAGAAAAATCTCAAATAAATAATCTAACCTTACACCTAAAGGAACTAGAGAAAGAAGAACAAACAAAACCCAAAGTCAGCAGAAGGAAAGAAATCATAAAGATCAGAGCAGAAATAAATGAAAAAGAAACAACAATAGCAAAGATCAATAAAACTAAAAGCTGGTTCTTTGAGAAGATAAACAAAATTGATAAAGCATTAGCCAGACTCATCAAGAGGGAGAGGACTCAAATCAATAAAATTAGAAATGAAAAAGGAGAAGTTACAACAGACACCGCAGAAATACAAAGCATCCTAAGAGACTACTACAAGCAACTCTATGCCAACAAAATGGACAACCTGGAAGAAATGGACAAATTCTTAGAAAGGTATAACCTTCCAAGACTGAACCAGGAAGAAATAGAAAATATGAACAGACCAATCACAAGTAATGAAATTGAAACTGTGATTTAAAATCTTCCAGCAAACAACAGTCCAGGACCAGATGGCTTCACAGGTGAATTCTATCAAACATTTAGAGAAGAGCTAACACCCATCCTTCTCAAACTCTTCCAAAAAATTGCAGAGAAAGGAACACTCCCAAACTCATTCTATGAGGCCACCATCACCCTGATACCAAAACCAGACAAAGACACTACAAAAAAAGAAAATTACAGACCAATATCACTGATAAATATAGAGGCAAAAATCCTCAACAAAATACTAGCAAACAGAATCCAACACCACATTAGAAGGATCATACATCATGATCAAGTGGGATTTATCCCAGGGATGCAAGGATTCTTCAATATACGCAAATCAATCAATGTGATACACCATATTAACAAATTGAAGAATAAAAACCATATGATCATCTCAAAAAATGGAGAAAAAGCTTTTGACAAAATTCAACACCCATTTATGATAAAAACTCTCCAGAAAGTGTGCATAGAGGGAACCTACCTCAACATAATAAAGGCCATATATGACAAACCCACAGCAAACATCATTCTCAATGGTGAAAAACAGAAAGCATTTCCTCTAAGATCAGGAACAAGAGAAGGATGTCCACTCTCACCTCGATTATTCAACATAGTTTTGGAAGTCCTAGCCTCTGCTATCAGAGAAGAAAGAGAAATAAAAGGAATACAAATTGGGAAAGAAGTAAAACTGTCACTGTCTGCAGATGACATGACACTATACATAGAGAATCCTAAAGATGCCACCAGAAAACTACTAGAGCTAATCAATGAATTTGGTAAAGTTGCAGGATACAAAATTAATGCACAGAAATCTCTTGCATTCCTATACACTAATGATAAAAAATCTGAAAGAGAAATTAAGGAAACACTCCCATTTACCATTGCAACACGAAGAATAAAATACCAGGAATAAACCTACCTAGGGAGACAAAAGACCTGTATGCAGAAAACTGTAAGACACTGATGAGAGAAATTAAAGATAGTACCAACAGATGGAGAGATATACCATGTTCTTGGATTGGAAGAATCAATATTGTGAAAATGACTATACTACCCAAAGCAACCTACAGATTCAATGCAATCCCTATAAAATTACCAATGGCATTTTTTATGGAACTAGAACAAAAAAATCTTAAAATTTTTATGGAGACACAAAAGACCCCGAATAGCCAAAGCAGTCTTGAGGGCAAAAAACGGAGCTGGAGGAATCAGACTCCCTGATTTCAGACCAAAGTGAAAAATATCTTCCATCAGGCATTCTTGCCTATAGGACTTTAAATCCAGGTGCAAATCAGACTGGCTCAAATTCATTTGGATGCATTTTCTGTAATATAATAGGAAGAACTTTTCCCTTAGTTAATAAATCTACTCTCATGCAGAAACCAACCAAACAAGAAGGTTTATAGTTTCCAGAACACTCAGTACATACACTGCCTTTTCTTTGCTCAAGTTATTCCTGCTACGTGAAATGTTCCTCTTCACTCGTTTTGCCTTGCCCATCCAGGAACCAGCAGAAGTTTCTCAACGAGTGAAGAATTACCTGCCAAGGAAGATATTGTTCTAAAATTCTGGTAGCTTTGGCTATGATTCTCCCATGAGTGATTGCCACAGGCTTCATTCAGTACTCCATCCCATATGCCACAGACAATTCAAGTACTATTTGATGTATTGGTTGCTTGCTCTGCAACTTAATCAAGAGGCCCACTCAAAGTTGGAGTAGGGATCCTACCAGAGCTGGTGCTTTAAAATTTACTTGGCAAAAGGATCAATGTGATATATTTGCCTTCAAGGTCCACAGACCCCCAATGAAGTTTGTGCCTTCTTTCATGGTGATAAGTGTAACAAGGTATAGCAGTAGTGCTGATATACCAAAATGTTATAAATCACTAGTTTTCTCCATCTTCAAGAATACCATAGGCATGTCAGAATCCTGAATACTTTGACAGTTTTTCTCCCACCTTCTGTCAAGCTTAGAGGTATCTGCTTCTTCCTTACCAGTGACATAATCAATAGAGTAGACCAGAGGGACTTCCCTCGTGGCGTAGTGGTTAAGAATCCGCCTGCCAATGCAGGAGACACAGGCTCGAGCCCTCATCCAGAAAGATCCCACATGCCGCGGAACAACAAAGCCCGTGTGCCACAACTACTGAGTCTGCGCTCTAGAGCCCGCGAGCCACAACTACTGAAGCCCGCGTGCCTAGAGCCTGTGCTCTGCAACGAGAGAAACCACCGCAATGAGAAGCCGGCGCACCGCAAGGAAGAGTAGCCCCCGCTCACCGTAACTAGAGAAAGCCTACACGCAGCAATGAAGACCCAACACAGCCAAAAATAAATAAAGAATATATAGTAGACCAGAGAGATGTCCTGTGATATGGGGAGATAATCTAAATTCTTGGAGATTAAATCATGAAAGAGAGACAGGGGTTTGGCATAGTCTTGAGATAAGACAGCTCTCTGCTGAATGGAAACTTATCCTGCTCTTCTCTGATAATTGCACAGATGCTGGGAGAAGTCAGCTTGATATCTGCATTCCAGAGGTAGAGCATGTGTTGTTAACTCCAATAAAAAGATAACAAATGGAACAGCAATTGCAATTTGTTCACCACCTGATAAAATTTGTGAGATCCACTGTCATCTTTCATTTTACCAATCTATCTTACACATAACCCAAAAGGGAGAATTAAATGGAATTGTGATAAGAATCACTAACCCGAATCTTTCAATTATTGAATGATGGCCCTAATCTTTGTTATTTCACTGGAACATGCTATTGATTTTTGTGTGCTATTTTGGTGGGTAGCATGATTTCTAGGGGCTTCTACTTGCTCCTTGATACAACATTATCACTCATACCACAGTTTAGGGGCCAGTGTGGGACGTCTGCCAGTAGCTTATTTCAACTATGCACTCAGCAATCAAAGAAGTAACAAGAGCTTAGTTTTGCAGACTTCTTGGACCCACAGTTGATTTGACTTGGGACAATAAGTTATTTGTCACCTGAAACTCACAACCTTGACTCTGATAAGTGGACCAAAGTAATGTCCTTGATCCATCGAGATTAGCACTTGCTCAGAGCTGCAAAAGGTTGAGGATTTACTTTCAGTCTATACACAGATTCCCTGGTAAATATTTACAGGTCTCTTTGGAGATGGCTATGAGGACGATTTGTAGTCATATGTTCTGTGCTATCAAAGGATAGCTGCTGAAAGCTTCACAGGCTCTCCTTCATACAAAAGGCTCTTAGTCTGTGAAATAAGTCAAATCTGGGGCCTGGGTAGCTCAAGTTAAGCCTATGTTTGTTTGAACTCTGGTGGTTAAGAAGTGCTGCCAGATAGCTTCTGGCACTTACAGATCTGATCATCTCCACCATAATGAGGAAATACCATTGAGTGGAGTAGCTCCTAACTTTACCCTTTTTCTAGAAGACAGTCACTATAGTTTTATTTATTTATGTATTTGTTTGTTTGTTTTTTTTATTTATTTAAAGAATGCTGGCTGTCTCTTCACTCATGTATTTCTTAAGCCTTAGTGAAGGAGTGTCATCTAGATCCTCCAAGGGTTGGTGTATATGTACTTAATGTGGAGGTTACACATAATAAGGGCGCCTTGCTTTCTCCTTATTTGTATTCCTTTCTTTATATTGTACCCGGAAGTTTCTGACGACTCGACTTCATTTAACATAGTCTGCCTCTGAGTTTAGATTTCAGTTCACCAGCTGAGCAGCAAGTGTAACCACTCTCAGCTATGTAAATTAATCCTCTGAATACAGAATCTCTGATAAAGTGTTCCTAAACTTGGTTCAATATAAAATTATGTTTCTTCCACCCTGCTATAAAGCCAAAAAGAAATCAACTTCCACACATATTCCCTAGGTTTCTGCTGATATAAATTATCAAAGTCTTGCAATTTTTTGATATATAACTGTTCTTGAAGGTCAAACTTTATTCTTGTTCTCCTGGGGGACACCGAGCTAGGGTCTGAGAGGTGGCAACATAGGTGAGAACAAATGGCTTCCTTTTCTATGATAAGTCTTCAGATGAAGTCATTTGAGGCTGCAAGCCTAAATAACTTGACCTGGTCTCACCAGAAGGGAAGAGGAGCTCTTTCCGTCAGCAGTGCCATATCAGCAGTATTTCAGGACCAGGGTACTCCAAACCATCTGAATCTATTTGAAAGCTCTTAGTTAAATTCTTGGAGTCCGTCTCTTTCTCAAATATTTCCAACTTTCACTTAGAAGAACTGGTCAGTCTATGAATTCAAATTTGTTGTCATTTACTAGCCCTCAGAATCAGACTCAGGTTCTGATCCAAATATATGTCTGCCCTGAAGTGAGAAGAGATAAGAAATTATTTGGGGATAGTCATTGACACTTCCATGATCTCCTGTCCATGGCTTCAGATGAGAACTTAAAACCATGAGCTTGGGCTTCCCTGGTGGCACAGTGGTTGCGAGTCCACCTGCCGATGCAGGGGACACGGGTTCGTGCCCCGGTCTGGGAAGATCCCACATGCCGCGGACCAGCTGGGCCCGTGAGCCATGGCTGCTGAGCCTGCGCGTCTGGAGCCTGTGCTCCGCAACGGGAGAGGCCACAACAGCGAGAGGCCCGCGTACCCCAAAAAAGTAAATAAATAAATAAAATTAAAAAAAACTAAAACCATGAGCTTATCATTTGCTTCCTTTGAACTCATCATGTTCACATTGCTTGTTTTCTCTATTTGTGCAATAATGATCCTCGGGGCAGATATCCACATGTTCACTAAATTTTTGCCTTCAATCACCCTTTTGTATAATTAAATACAATGTCTGCCATTGGTCCCTGGGATTGCTATCCTAACAGGATCATCTTTGCATTCATAACTAACTGATTTGGACAACCGAAATCAAATTCCCATGCTCTTTAGTATTCTAGCTGCAACCCCTGCTGCCTCCAGTTATAGTGTCAGTGAGGGTTTAGTTTTAGAAAATAGTTTGAGCAATGCACGTTTTCTTACATTTTAGGAAACGGCTTCTAGAATCGTTGGTAGGGTTGAAGAAACAGATTCTAACTGAACGTTCAGGACTGGCACCAAAAGACATACTGCAGAACCTGACCAACAATTCACACTACTATTGCCACTATCAGGAAGCTATTAAAGTCTAGAAAATGCTCTGATCAGGAAGTAACCACAACCACAAAACTTATGAGAAAACTCACGAAGCATGTTGCACTTTCTATGAGTCATACTCGCAGAAATTACACTCCACCCTCCCTCTAGACACCTAAGAAGCTAGTGACTCGATGGATACCAATATCTCTGCTAACACTGATACAGGTAAACCTAATAGCCTCTTGACAGCCCTACTGGCAGAAACTCAGAAGCAGTGAAAATGAAGCCTCTGCTTCCATCTTCCAAAAGTCATAAAAATCACCAAATTGGCCAAACATAAATCATATTTTGCTAACCAACTTCAGGGAAACTTGGGAAATGAAGTTTTTTGTTTTCTCTCTCTCAAAGTGAAGAAAAGCACGAGTTGTGTCCTAATTCACCATATTCACCACTTCAAGGGAAGAAGAGCTGATGTCATCATGGGGAACACTAAGAGCTCTTCCCAGCACCAAGGATCACAGTTGTAGGAAAGCTCTTAAGCTCTCTGTGCCTCACATTTCTTTTATATAAAATAAAATGAAATTATGTAGCTCATAAGGACATTTTGCTAAGTCAATGAGACTATGGTGGATGTCGTGCTTGAGGTATAATGGGTGAGTACAAATAAAACTGCCAACGGAGAGCTGAAGTATTACTTTTCTCCATTCAGGTGCTGCTTGTGTTTCCCTCTCTTTCCACTCCTCAAACCCACCAAACAGGAAACTCAGTGTATAATCACTTCTAATTATCACATTAGCTAATATTCAAAACATTTTCCTTTATTAGGTATGAAATCAGACAATGAATGAATCAGAACTAAAATGGAATCACTTGCCTTCCTTCCACTCTCCACCTTCTGATGTAGCTGGCCTGATGTTCAACCCCTGCAGGCTAGTAACAAGAGATGTTTACAGCTATCAACCATTCCCACTGATCAGTACTTTTGCCCTGTGTATTGTTAAATATGTTGAATACCCCTCAGGGGTAAATATTCGTAAAGAATATAAATAGTCATGTAGAAAAGAAACAAATCAGAGAACAAGGTGAGTAGTCAGCTCCTGAATATTAAGAGGTGCCTTAGGAGAAACAGATATCATCCAGCTCCTGAATGAAATTTTTCCCCATTAAATAAAACTGTCTGCTTTCAAATTTAAACTGACTTCCTATGTTGCTCTATAGTTTATGAAGCATCTTCCTATATGCTATTTTATTCAACTTTCACAGCCACCCTGTGAACTGTGAACTGTGAAGTAGAAGTTGTCCCTTGTTAAAATAGCAGTGAAGTACCTCCTCTTTGTTTTTTCATGCTTTTTATGCGTTGGACCTATACTGGGAAAAGACTGCAGTGTGTATACAAGTGGTAGGACCATATTGTGTGTGTGTGTGTGTGTGTGTGTGTGTGTGTGTGTGTGTGTGTGTGTGTGTTTAAAGAAGTAGACCTTCTCTCAGTTGTGATCCCAGTAAAGTCCTAAGTAGGGGGAAGATTAAGACCTTATTTTTGTGGTTGAACAAGAGCCAGGATATCTAAGAAACAGTTTTTGTGTTGTGGACGCTATCGTACCTCCTGAAATATGTGGAAAGCCCAGGAGCAAACAAGTAAGAAAAACAAAAACTTGTATCTCTTCTTGAGATGTGTGTGTGTGTGTGTGTGTGAGTGTGTGTGTGTGAGTGTGTGTACCCCCTCTCCATCATCCACTTTAAGAATAGGTTCTTCCATCCCAGGGGATAATTCACCAAAGACAGTATCAGAAACAAATGTGTATATATATCATAAGGTTTTATATTGTTAGTATTTTTGTTTTCATTATCATTTTTATTCTCCCTTGATACTTTGAAAAGTTCTTTGGAAAACTTCAGCCTTTCTTTGTTATGTAAGTAGAAACAGGGGAAGAGATCTGTGTGTACAGAAACTGTATAATTAAGGAAAGAGGAGGTGGCAAGTACATTTTCTCCCAAAAAAATGTAACTCAGTCCAATAAATGTAGTGTCACAGGATCAGCTCTTCTACATCACTTGAAGACCAAGCTTTTTACTTTTTGTGTAATAAGACTCATCAAAAAGTATATACCCATTGCACACCCTTAGTGTTTCCTGGTGTTGGTTAATACTTAACACGTATTTTTTATATGCTAATTTCTCTATTTTATAAATAAATAGATCAAAACTCAGTGAGGAAAATTTATTTTACCAAGATCCCACAGCTAGTAAATGTCAGAATCAGAACTGAAACCTTCTAGTTCTAATGTTCATACTCCTTCTTCTGCTGAAAATAAATTATCTTTCTTGACCTTAAGATTCCAGGGAAGAGAACTGTGCATTCTGGGTCTCTGAAGTAGCCATGACTATAACCAGAATTGAAGTGGCTCAGGGACTAAAGTGATCACAGGGACAGCAGCTGTGCAATGACAAAACATCTCCTTAGGAAGACCATTTGATTCAGTAACCATGAAGCTGATAGATGTTCGAACATAAGAGTTGTTCATCTTTCTAGAGTTCTGTATTATAACACAGATGGACACAAATTGATATCTCAATTTTCACACTGCTCATCCACAGGTTTGTGCTACAGTGGGTTCTGCTTATGAAAAGTTCTCAATATCAAAAGAAAATGGTCTGTTTGAGTTTTTTAAAATATACTTCACGGGACATCCCTGGTGGCGTAGTGGTTAAGAATACGCCTGCCAATGCAGGGGACACGTGTTCAATCCCTGGTCCTGGAAGATCCCACATGCCACGGAGCAACTAAGCCCGTGTGCCACAACTACTGAGCCTGTGCTCTAGAGCCCATGAGCCACAACTACTGAAGCCCACATGCCTAGAGCCCCTGCTCCGCAACAAGAAGCCACCTCAATGAGAAGTCCGCGCAGTGCAACACAACCAAGAGTAACCCCCGCTCGCCGCAACCAGAGAAAGCCCACACACAGCAATGAAGACCCAACGCAACCAAAAATAAATAAACAAATAAATAAAAATATATACTTCACATATTTAAGGAACACAGAAAATATATAAAGCAAGAGAAAGCGAGAAGGAGAGGAGAAAGGAAGAAAGAAAAGAAAAAGAACAAAAGACAGAGAAAGAAAAGCAATAAAAAGAAAGGTCCTCATAAACGTGATCACCCTGGGGTGCAGAGACTTGGAATCCACCTCACTTCTTGATCCAAGTCCATTTTCTTCTTCCCATGCCATGAATGGATGAAGACACAATATTTTTTCTAATAGAGATGATGACAGTGACCTTTACTCATGTTGATTTAAAAATTAAGAAGAGTGTTTTGCACTGTTGAAAATTGTTATTCAAACATTTGTTACAGATATGATAAGAGCTCATACTGTAACTGAGGTGAAGACAGTCAAATAAACACTCATGAGATAAAACAGTCAGTGTTTTGAGAAAATATTCACTTCACGTTCTTAACTTCTAGAACAATATCAAGGCTTTTTTTCTTTCCTCCACTCTCTCCTCTTGACCTCTGCATAATGGTCAAGGACACAGGGTTGGGCCAAAGGCATAGGGAACCAATAAAAAAAAAAAAACACTCCTTGCCCTCCCCTTATCTTTTGGAGATTTCTTCCCCTTCTGAATTTCTTTGTCTGCCCTTCTTCTCTTCCCCTTCTGCTTTGGTGATCCAAGCACACAGCTATTTTTGCACTTGGGAAGAGGTGTCATTCCTCATATTTCTCCTAGTTTGAGGAAGAGAATTATGAGAAAATTGTATGCAGTGAAATCAAAGAATAATAGACTTTTAAGACTGAAGGCATGGCAAATGCTATAGAGAAGCTCAAAGGTCGAGGATAGAATAGGATCATAGGATTTCACTGTAAGGATGTGACTGACAATTAGGAGGTCACAAGTGACCTTCAGAAGATGAGCATTAGCGGTGAGATGTATCATAAGATTAATTGTAGTGGAGTGAATAAAATGAAAGAGAATGATAATAGATTTGTTCTTTATTTTTAGGAAGATTTAGATCAAATATAACTTTCTTTATAAAGACTTTTGTGTGATCAAACAAACTCCTATCAATTAAAATACCCATTTCAGTTATTCATTCTCACATACTACTTCGTGGCTTAAAAAGTTATTATCTCCTACAGTGGAGTTTGTTGACTGGGCTCAACAGTGCTCTCTGTTAAGAACCCTCAAGGCTTGCAGTCAGACATCAGCTAGGGCTGCATTCATTTGAAGAGCTGACTTTGCTGGACATCCGAGATGGCTCACTCCCAATAATGCCAGTTGGTGTTGACTGCTGGCCACAGGATGGACTGATACCATAGACTAGAACCTTATTCAGAGCATTGCTCCATAGCTATGTAACAGCATAGTGGATTTCTACAGGATCATCCCAAGAGTGAGTGTTCCAAAACATCCAGATGGAGTTTCAACACTTTTTGTGCTGTATTCTCAGAAGCCATGCGATATCCCTTCTGTCACCTTCTCTTGGTCAAAGCGAGACAGGATCGGCTGCACGTTTAGCACATAAAAACACTGGATAAACTTTGAGTGTAAACTCTACCATTAGCAAATCCCTTCTGCCTCTACGTTGGCTTTCAGATACTATTGTTTTGAAGGACACAGGGCATTAGGTTATAATCAAAACATATGATTTAATAAGAATTCTTAAAAATTTCCCGATGTACATGGTCAAGATGCTCCTTTAGAGCTCTACATTATATTCTGCAGAGTGGAAGGGGTAGGATACGGGAAACTAACACCCTTCTCCCATGTATCCACTTGGGTTCTATTCCCAAACCTGACTGACATCACTGATGATATGATCATGTCCAAGGAAGCTATCAAGAGCCATAAAATGAAAAAGAGTGTTGAATTCAATGCCTTTGGCCAGAGAACCAAAGTGATCACCAAAGTGATCAAAGGAATGAGATAGTCTTTTGTCAATTTCAAGAGGGGACAGACTAATATTAAAATAAACAAAATAACTAGTACATCATGTGAGGCTAAGTGTCTGTTGCAATGCAGTGTTAAAAGGAGTGCTTTAAAACAAAGGACTTTTTAGCCATTTGGCCTATAGAACATTCTAGGGGTTTAAAACACTATATTGACCTCTTGTTTTGAATACATAAATGGCTGAGAAAGAGCACGATGAATTTTTTTTACACATGCACTCCAGTGCTCAGATTTGCCGAAGCACTGTGCTCCCAGTCAATAGTACCCTCGTAGCTTGTTTGTTTAATTGATTGCAATGCTATGTCAACCTTCACAACCAAAGTGCCAAATATTTGCAGACTGAAAAACGCGGTGTTTGGCACTACTTGGTCCTCCCCTCAATGCCACTGCAGATGCTGCTGTTTACATATTATATTCAGCCAAACAGAAATCCAAATTTACTAAATTAAACAGAGTTATGTCCATAGATGGCCTCTAGTCCATCAACATTACTGACAAGTGTGATTTCAAAGAAGACAAACAAAAACACTAGAGTTTCCAACTCAGTTATATTACTGAGTAGTTGGTTTTGATTAATTACTCTCTGTATTAAAAGATTCAATGAAAGGAGGATATTCAGAAGAGACAAATATTTGTTCTCTGGGTTTGACAGTCTCTTCTTAGTACCTCGTTGCACCTCTAACTATTCATCTGCAATGGATTTTGCTCCATTTGAACAAAAAATATGCCATGAAAAAATGCTGTAAATATGCCACTGATTTTGCAGCTTTTGTCTGAGAATACCACATGGGTCCACAGGCTTAACAGTTTTCACGTTGACTTGAACAATGACAACATCTCAATGTTTCCGTTAAATGTCTTGGCATGTGGGATTAGTCAGAGGGCCACCTGATAAAGCCAGCCTAGCCAGACAAGGGAGCCAGCAGGCAGCCCACAGTGCAGCCAGCCAGCGGGGCGTACAGATACTACACATGGTTGTGTTCTCCTTATTTCCCCTGTTCTCCATATTGCGAACACAGAGCCGGCAAATATGAAATGGGCCTCGAGGAGCAGGAAGGAAAATGGCTGATAAAACTTTCGTAGTGAATCTTCAGGACTTGCGGAGTAGAAGAACAAAATTTTGCTGAGGCTGTAGCAATCCCATCCTAGTTGAAGAAATCTGTTCAAGTAGGTGAATTAATTTTCCCAAGACCCCTGAGAGTTGTGAAACCCAGCTGTGTCAGACTTCGAAGTTCATAACTTTTCCATGCCAAAAATTCCACCTTCATAGAACTAATAATGATATTTTAATAAGAAATACCTACTAAAAATGACAATTGGGGATTTCATATGGTTGATAAAGAACTTTTTTTTCCATTGGCATAATTTCATCTGCTTTGTGAAACTGACCAATACCCAGGAATATGTTATAAGCTTGGAGGGGAGGAAGTCTTTGTCTTGATTTACTATATCTAGGAGTCATGAACCCAGTCCAACATGGGTGGTGCTATATAAATACCTGTTTCTCGATTGATTTAAGAACTGTGTAAAGTGAATAATGTGATGATAATATGAAATGCCATTTTCAACTGCATTACGTGTGTTAGATTCTGTGTTTAGAGTTTAACTAAACCATCTCTTTTACTCTTGATAATGCAGTAGCGTTATTTTTTGTTGTTGTTGTACAGATATGGAAATAAGTTCAGAGTTTCATTAAAAGTAGTGGAGACTGGATTCAAAGCTGTGTCTAACTTACTCCCAAACCTGTATGTGTACTCTTTGCCACTATTCTATACAGCCTTCCCCATTTTTACTCTGTGAAAGTTAGAGAGGAGTACTCTGCTGTCATCAACGTTATGATGGAATTTCATCTTTGAAGATCACAGTCCTGCCAACTCTGATTCTCATGATGATATGAGGGAGCCCTAATAAGTTGGGCAATGCTTCACTCTGATATAACAAGACTTCCAGGGGTGAGGGAAGAGACTATGGTGTTGCTGGGTTTACCTAAGAGCCCTGGAGCCACAACTCCACGGGATTTCCTGATAGTGTAGATCATTAACCTCAGTGCTCTGAGGACTAAGCAACTCAAATTTGGTAAGTATCTACTAAAATTGTCAAGTTGAGACATGCTCGTGTTACAGGTAGGGAATTGATTGTACGGAAGTTGGTGGTACTGGGGAGAATGCATAGGATCCCTTGGCAGCACACAGGATACTCTGTCATATTGAAGCTATTTTCTTGTCTTTTAAAAACTAAAACTCCCTAACTAACTAGGACGTGCACTATGGCAGAGCAAGAAAAGCATCAAGTGGTTCAAGGCAACAAAAGTCTAATCCTGGGTCTTAAGTCAATTTCTTCCCATCTTTGCAATTTTATCTTTCTGGGCTTTAGATCTCTGTCTGTAACTCAGTAAACCAGATCTTTTAAAAGTCTTTTCAGTTCCAAAATCTTCAATTAAAAAATAAAATTATAATACTTGGAAAAAATCTGCAATCTGTAATGATGACACGAGTTGGAATTGAGTACATCATTTTAGGGAAGAAAAGAACCAGCACACCTTTCCCCTAGTCCTCTGAGCAGGTAGTATGGTCTGACAGACTCTGCCCAGGAACTTGAGCCTTTGGAAGGACATGGCTTCCTGTCTAAGGAACTGACAGTGATCTTTCACAAACAATTCTCCAATTTTGAAATCACACAATGCACACAAGGTTTATAATTGTGATAGTCACGCTTCTGTATCTTCAGAGATGCCATGCTGAATATTCATGGCACTGTAGGTTTTCCTTATGAAATTAGAATATTTCCACTCACCATCAAAGCACATCTGAGATACATTTCTGAAGCCTATACTTAAGAGGTCCTAACCAATTTGGGCAAATGTGAATGATAACCTATCAATTGATTCCCTTAGAGGAGATGACACTGAATTTGGGTCTATATTGTTAATAATGTGACATTGTTAAAATGCTCTTTGTAGACTGCAATATGCAAACCCCAATTCAAAAGTGAGACCAAGCCCAAATAATCTTTCTTAATGTCCCCCCCACCTCTCTCTCTTTCTTTGAAATAAACACACACACACACAAATTTCCCTTTGCAACTGGCAAACATCAAGGACTCAGCACTCAGTGACAACAACAGTATGAAATCTCCTGTCTTTTAGAATTTTCTATAGAGCTTTGAATAACTCCAGTGATAGTCAGTTTCTTTCTTCTTGCTTTTTTTTTTTTTCGTGGCAGCTAAAAAGGCTGCCCTTAGCCTGAACCAATTTATCAGTTTCAAAGGAAAGGATAATAAAACTGTCATTTCCGGCCGTAGCACCAAGGGTGCTACTGGTACCCTGATATTAAAGCTTATTAAAAGCAGAGCTGTCTCTTAGTCTTTCGTATCAAAATTGCTTCCAAGTCTTGTTAAGACTCCGCGTTATTCTGGATAGAAGGGGAAAAAAAAAAATGAAAGTGACCCCCAATGGGGCACTGAAGTGACTGAGCTATTAAACACCTAGCTATGGGAATGATTTTTGTGTTCTTCAATTTATCACAGACACAACCTGCCAGGAGAAAATTAATTTAAAACTTACTTCTCTCGCAGACCTGCTCAAGATACTCAAAATGTGAGAAAGGTTTACAGAAAGAGAGTCAAAATAATTGCTGAATCCTCAGAAACTTTTCTGGTTTCTACCCTTCCAGTAACTTCCAATAACTTGTACCTTCTGACATTTTATCAACAGGATTTCTGAATGAAGGCAGCAAGTAAATTTATTATTTATTCCTAATGTGGAATTATCCATAGGGATTGGTTTTGACCTAGGTAGAGAAGAGTGAGAGCAAAGACTTTCTTCCATCAGCTGACTAAGGTTGAAGAGTCTGGCTTTCCTAATGGGAGGCGGTTGTGTGTCTTTGGAAAGAGCTCTGGAGTCAAATAAACCTTTTGTTCAAATTCTGGCTCTTCTACTCAATAGCTGCGTAAACTTGTGCAAATTATTCAACACCATGAGCTTTCTCCTCCAACAATGAAATGGAAATATGATGGACCTAGAGATGATCTTACTAAGGGAAGTAAATCAGACAAAGACAAATACATCACTCAAATGTGGAATCTAATTTTTAAAAATGCCACCAATGAAATTATTTACAAAACAGAAACAGGCTTACAGGTATTGAAAAGAAACTTATGGTTACCAAAGGGGAAATATGGGGGGGGTAATAAATCAAGAGCTTGGGATTAACATACACACACTACTATATATAAGATAGATGAACAACAAGGACCAACTATATAGCACAGGGAACTCTACTCAATATTCTGTGATACCTTATATGAGAAAAGAATCTGAAAAAGAATGTATATATATGTATAACTGAATCACTTTGCTGTGAAACTAACACAACACTGTAAATCAACTATTCTCCCATAAAATTTTTTTTAAATGGAACTATTAATGCCCACATATAGGGTTGAAGAAAAAAAGCTCAAAAGTTTGCCACAAGAATCCCTTTTGTTGATATTACCATTTTAAAACCATGTTCTAGCTATATGATCATCTTTACTAAGATTTTAAAGTTGGGCGTAACTTATAAAGATATTTGAATTATGTTTAAGGAAGATATTTCTGGGGACTTAAGGCATTTGTTTAAATTGCTTGTGCAACAGCTAAGAAAGTGTGCCAATCCCCTTTTCCTACTCTACTGCATTCATTGTGTCAGTTCTTCTGTGGCAGAGTAAAATTTGATTCCCTAAACCAACATGTTATATTTTCCCCCTCCAACTGCCCATGTTCCGGCTGCACAACATGGGCTGATGTTAACCTGAGAAAAAATTGTCAGATCAATGCTGGACAATGAAGCTACTAAACTCAAGGTTTCTAAATCTAAGAGGTACAGGTTAAGGCATGCGAGAGAAAGAAAAGCTTCAGCTGTTACAGCAAATCATTTCTTTCTCCTTCCCTTCCACCAATCCCCTAGACATTAGAAGAATTCTTCAAGCAAGGGAAAGAGAGAGCTATACTGGATGGATTTGAAACTCTTAGCAAAAGGTCTGTCTTTGTGGTCTCCAAACTTCCCCAACAATGTCTAAGCTGGGAGATGAGGATGGAGTGTTGATAAAACCTTTCCTTTGAAGTTGGGAGATATGAGAAAAGAGAAAAACTGGGCTATACTGATTATTTCTAGAAATCTAATAAATAGCCATGAGAGGTATTAGAAGCAGAGGGCTCCCACTCAAAGCCCTGAGTTACCTGCAGCACCCAAGTATCACGGGGTAGCATTCAGAATTTCCCATCAGCTCAGAGGGGAGTGCAGATGACCGCTGGGAGGGAGAGGAGGGGAAGAGAAGAAACACAGAGATAGAGATGGAGATAGAGACAGAGCAGAGAGATGATGAAGGGAGGGGCAAGGAGAGTTTTAGAGTTTTATTACGGGGATAAGGGGACACGCTTCAGGATCGTGTGGGCTGCCTATTCCTCCCTGGGGATTGTAAGCATCCTGTCTCCCTGGCTCCATCTCAGAAGATCGTTGGCATTAGGGAGCTCTCCAGTTGCCATTAAAAGATACCTGTACACTACTGGACCAACTACCAGATACACTGAGGTTTATCTTGAGTGGAAATCTTGGAAATAAGCAGCAATTTTTTTTAATGTAGTGATTGGCTACTTTCCCTAATACACTGCTCCAGCAGTTTCTTAAGTCTTACGACTTCCTCCTCTACTCACAAGTCCTATGACCATCAAAGAGGATAGGGACAGAGAAAAAAAAAAAATAGCAGAATAGAGGCACTAAGTTAAGATTATTTTTAAAAATACAAGGGACTTCCTTAGCAGTCCAGTGTTTAAGACTCCACACTTCCACTGCAGGGGGCACAGATTCCATCCCTGGCCAGGGAACTAAGATATTACATGCTTCGTGGCCAATAAATATATATATATATATATATATATATATATATATATGTATGTATATTTATTTATATATATATATACACACACACACACACACACAAGACTTGAGTTCTGAAAAGAAAACTTCACTAGAAAGTACCACAAAATAATCATAATAACTACAACCACAGCCAGGACCACAAGAGCAAACAAACACTGATACAATGTTTTGTTATGTGCCAGACACCGCTCTAAGTCCTTTATATAGATTAATACATTTAATATTCACAACAGCCTTATCACTTAGTTACTTTTATTATCCTCACTTTACTAATGGGGAAACTGGAACACAGAGGGGTTAATGTGACTTGCTTAGGGTGACACAGGTATAAGTAGTAGAGTACAAAGTCTGAGACTTAGTCTATTCCCCTAAAACACTATACAACTGCTTTATATATAAAGTAAATATTATTACATCTGCTACTCAATTCTGTGACTTTCAGATTCATATGTACTTGCCCAGAATTGTACCCATGATGACAGTGACAAAATCCAAATTTAGGTCCCTGCCAAAAGTTGAGACTTAACATGATATGAAAAAAATCATGTTAACAGACCTTCCTAATTGAATACTAGAAGAAAGCAACATATGAATAAGTGTGACAATGGTATCTACTCCTAGGTCCCATTTTTTCACCTGGTCCTTAAAGCTGGATAAATGATTTGCTATAGTGAAGTGTTGCTATCAAGCTTTCTAAGGTAAAATTTTGTCTCCTGTAGCGTGAGCTCTTGGGAATACAGTTATTGCCAGGTAAGCTTGTACAGTTATTATTCCTAGAGAAAAATGTTATGAGGTATAGAACGCATATACACCTCAGGAAATTAAAATATAAAAAATACAAACACATTGATAGACAGATAATTAGTGTTGCCCTCCATCCGGTTTCTCCCTTTTCTAATCACACCACATTTAAAAGTAAATTTCAGGGGTTTCCCTGGTGGCGCAGTAGATGGGAATCTACCTGCCAATGCAGGGGACACAGGTTCACTCCCTGGTCTGGGAGGATCCCACATGCCGTGGTGCAACTAAGCCCATGCGCCACAGCTACTGGGCCTGAACTCTAGAGCCCACGAGTCACAACTACTGAGCCCATGAGCCACAACTACTGAGCCCATGTGCCACAACTACTGAAGCCCGCGTGCCTAGAGCCTGTGCTCTGCAACAAGAGAAGCCACCACAGTGAGAAGCCCGTGCACCTCAACGAAGAGTAGCCCCCGCTCGCCACAACTAGAGAAAGCCAGTGCAGCAATGAAGACAGAATGCAGCCAAAAATAAATAAATAAAATAAAAAATAAAAAATCTTATCTGTAAGAAAGTAAAAAAAAAAAAGTTACAATGCTTTATAAATAAATAAATTTTTTTCAGACCTCTCTCCTGGGAAAAAAGTTTTGCCCTTGTTTTTTGTTTTTTTCACAGTTGTGTAAGCTGGAGGGGAGGATTTGGTTAAGAAAAGAGTGTTAGAATCTTGCTGCATGTTCCACTGTGGAGTAAACAGCCCCAGTCGTTTATTCAAGGCAGATCAACTCATGGCCACATTATTAGTTATTGTTTAGCTGCCTGGGTTTAGGAAGAAATTACTGGGCTACACCAGGATCCAGGATTTTAGCTTCAGATCCCGCTGTGCTCATAACACAAGGCACAATGCTTAGTGGCACTGTCAGCCATTTAACATAAAAAGAACATGCTGTAATCAAGTGGGGACTGTTCAACTGTGTCACTCTTGGGTCCCATTTCAGGGACCCTAGGGAACCTGCCACTGATTTTTAAAGGGAGAAGAAAAGAAATCACAAAAAAGGCTCCAACTGGGGCAAGGGTAAGTTTTCTCTACAGCATTTTTTTTTCCTAAAAAAAAAATTTTTTTTCCTTGGTTTCTACTTGTCAACATGTCCTCATTTTGAGAAAGCTGTACTAATGGCATTTAATATAAGTTACTATCAGATTCCTAGTTTTTCATCCATGTATCAGCAGCCAGGGAAAGTCAGGAACCCCCAAAATGCACTATTTAAGCTATCTTGGTGGCTACAACCCTTGAGAATTGGATCTAGTTCTTCGCAAGAATAATGTTACCTGCCACCTAAATGAATGCTAAGGTTTAGTGTGTGGAAATAATAAAGCCAGAGAGATGAAGTGGATTCTAGATATATTAAACCTGGAATAGCTTCAAATAACAGCCTTCAGCAATAAAGTGAAAACTCCATCCTGTATTCATAATGTCAATGTTGCTGTGGAAATTTAGCTTTAAAATATAAGCACCCAGGGTTATCTTCTCAAAAGAATCTCTTCAGACATTATTTTAAGTCCCTTTTAACATGGAAACCTGATGTTACCAATTGGGGGCCGTTGAGTGTGGACAGGAAGAATTCTTGCTCACATCCTAGTGTTATACAAGTTCCTCCTGAATTATTTGGAACTGAAGGCATTTCCACGTGGCCAAGTACTCATTCCAAGAGGAAGGAATTATTGTGGGAAAATCGGGCCCAGATAGAAAGGTGACGTGGAGAGCTGTCCCATATTTGAAATCGTGGGACAGAAGGCTGAGGGGTGGTGTTGGAGGGAAACAGGTGCATTGTTGGACATTGAATCAAAAACTGTCATGTTCAAGTGCAAAATCCACTACAGGCTGGAAGTGAGATTAAAAGACAAATAACCACCTAGTGTGCTTCCCTCTTCAATCCTGGGAAGAATTAGAAATTCTATTTGATGTATTTGGAAATGTCAAATTGGAATCAGAAGTCCTTGGGAATTCCCTGGCGGTCCAGGGAATTGTTAAGACTTGGAGCTTTCACTGCCGTGGGCCCGGGTTTGATACCTGGTTGGGGAACTAAGATCCCACAAGCCGCTCGGCCAAAAAGAAAAGAAAAAGAAAAGAAGTCCTCTTAACTAGCACTTATCAGTTAACCTCACTGAGCCTCAGTTTTCTTACCTATACACTGCAGCTAGTGAAGTATTGTCTGATTTATAACGTTCTTATGATGATCAAAAGGGAATAATGGGGGCTTCCCTGGTGGCGCAGTGGTTGGGAGTCCGCCTGCCGATGCAGGGGACACGGGTTCGTGCCCCGGTCCGGGAAGATCCCACATGCCGTGGAGCGGCTGGGCCCATGAGCCATGGCCACTGGGCCTGCGCGTCCGGAGCCTATGCTCCGCAACAGGAGAGGCCACAACAGTGAGAGGCCCGCATACTGCTAAAAAATAAAAAAGGGAATAATGCATGTGAAACTGTATTGCAAACTGTAAAGAGTTATGTAAACGGTATACGAAATTAGGAAGTTAAAAGGTTGTTTAGGGCTTTATTTTGTTCATTGGGCTTTATTTTGTTCATTGATGTATCCTCAGTATCTAGAAAACAGTCAGGCACAGGGTAAGTGCTCAATAAACAACTCTTGAGTGAAAAAATAAATAATTGTCTCACTTCTCTCTGGAAAGTCTAGAAACATTCTCCTTTAGTTTTTGAAATTCTTGTCTGAAATCACAGTGCCTTTGCCAGCAGTGGACAACAATTGTAAATCTCTCTTTTCCTTCAGTAAAATGAGAGTGTTATCTTATTTCCCATCTCTAGGGGAGAAAATACATTATCTTACCTGATCTCTTGTAGTGATGAAAGTTGCAAAAACTGTGTGTAAATGTGTGTGCTTGTGTGTATTCATACACACATCAAGACATCAAACTAGGCCAACTGAAATGTTAGTAAAAATTCAAACTTTGAATCTCTTATACCAACACTCCCCTTGCTTACGAAGTTTAGCTCACTAACAAAATGCAAAATTGACAATGGTTTTGTTATTTTTTTTAACTTTTTATTTTATATTGGAGTATAACTGATTAACAATGTTGTGATAGTTTCAGGTGCACAGCAAAGTAACTCAGCCATACATATACGTGTATCCATTCTCCCCCAGACTCCTCTCTCATCCAGGCTGGACAGTGGCCTTGTTATTTATAAGAGGAACCAAGAAAACAGTTGGCCTGTCCACACAAATACACACAACACACACACACAAAACAGTTCGGGTCTTTATTTTAAAACGTGACCTTATAATGACTGTTAGGAAAAAAAAAAGTCTCAGTTTTAGGGTTGGAAATGTCAAACCACTCCATCATATTTTGGATGGTTTTCCCATTTCTTAGTGTCTTTCAAAAGTAAAAATTCACTGCTGTGGAGAAATACATCTACACGTGGAACAACTCCTACAGAACACCTACTGAACGCTGGCAGAAGACCTCAGACCTCTCAAAAGGCAAGAAACCCCCCACATACCTGGGTAGGGCAAAAATAAAAACAAAAACCAGAGACAAAAGAATGGGGACGGGACCGGCACCAGTGGGAGGGAGCTGTGAAGGAGGAAAGGTTTGCACACACTAGAAGCCCCTTCGCGGGCGGAGACTGCGGATGGCGGAGTGGGGGAGCTTCGAAGCCGCGGAGGAGAGCACAGCCACAGGGGTGCGGAGGGCAAAGCGGAGAGATTCCCGCACAGAGGATCGGTGCCGACCGGCACTCACCAGCCCGAGAGGCTTGTCTGCTCACCCGCCGCGGCGGGAGGGGCTGGGAGCTGAGGCTCGGGCTTCAGTCGAAGCACAGGGAGAGGACTGGGGTCGGCAGCATGAACACAGCCTGCAGGGCGTTAGTGCGCCACAGCGAGCCGGGAGGGAGTCCAGGGAAAAGTCTGGAGCTGCCGAAGAGGCAACAGACTTTTTCTTACCTCCTTATTTCCTGGTGCGCGAGGAGAGGGGGTTAACAGCGCTGCTTAAAGGAGTCCAGAGACGGGCGCAGGCCGCGGCTAAAAGCGCGGACCCCAGAGATGGGCATGAGACGCTAAGGCTGCTGCTGCCGCCACCGAGAAGCCTGTGTGCGAGCACAGGTCACTATCCACACCCCGCTTCCGGGGAGCCTGTGCAGCCCGCCGCTGCCAGGGTCCCGGGATCCAGGGACAACTTCCACAGGAGAACGCACGGCGCGCCTCAGGCTGGTGCAACGTCACGCCAGCCTCTGCCGCCGCAGGCCCGCCCTGCACTCCATGCCCCTCCCTCCCCCCAGCCTGAGTGAGCCAGAGCCCGCGAATCAGCGGCTCCTTTAACGCCGTCCTGTCTGAGCAAAGAACAGACGCCCTCCGGCGACCTACACGCAGAGGCGGGGCCAAATCCAAAGCTGAGCCCCTAGGAGCTGAGAGAACAAAGAAGAGAAAGGGAAATCTCTCCCAGAAGCCTCAGAAGCAGCGGATTAAAGCTCCACAATCAACTTGAAGTACCCTGCAACTGTGGAATACCTGAATAGACAACCAATCATCCCAAACTGAGGAGGTGGGCTTTGACAGCAAGATTTATGATTTTTTCCCCTTTTCCTCTTTTTGTGAGTGTGTATGTGTATGCTTCTGTGTGAGATTTTGTCTGTATAGCTTTGCTTCCACCATTTGTCCTAGGGTTCTATCTGTCCGTTTTTTTTTTTAATTTTTTTCTTTTTTTCTTAATAATTATTTTTTATTTTAATAAATTTATATTTTATCTTACTTTATTTTATTTTACTTTATCTTCTTTCTTTCTTTTTTCCTTCCTTCCTTCCTCCCTCCCTCCCTCCCTCCTTTCTTTCTTTCTTTCTTTCTACTTCTACTTCTACTAATTCTTTCTTTCTACTTTTTCTCCCTTTTATTCTGAGCCGTGTGGATGAAAGGCTCTTGGTGCTGCAGCCAGGAGTCAGTGCTGTGCCTCTGAGGTGGGAAAGCCAACTTCAGGACACTGTCCACAAGAGACCTCCCAGCTCCACATAATATCAAACAGCTAAAATCTCCCAGAGATCTCCATCTCAACACTAGCACCCAGCTTCACTCAACGACCAGCAAGCTACAGTGCTGGACACCCTATGCCAAACAACTAGCAAGACAGGAACACAACCCCACCCATTAGCAGAAAGGCTGCCTAAAATCATATTAAGTCCACAGACACCCCAAAACACACCACCAAACGTGGACCTGCCCACCAGAAAGACAAGATCCAGCCTCATCCACCAGAACACAGGCACTAGTCCCCTCCACCAGGAAGCCTACACAACCCACTGAACCAACCTTAGCCACTGGGGACAGACACCAAAAACAATGGGAACTACGAACGTGCAGCCTGCAAAAAGGAGACCCCAAACACAGTAAGATAAGCAAAATGAGAAAACAGAAAAACACACAGCAGATGAAGGAGCAAGATAAAAACCCACCAGACCTAACAAATGAAGAGGAAATAGGCAGTCTACCTGAAAAAGAATTCAGAATAATGATACTAAAGATGATCCAAAATCTTGGAAATACAATAGACAAAATGCAAGAAACATTTAACAAGGACCTAGAAGAACTAAAGACGAAACAAACAATGATGAACAACACAATAAATGAAATGAAAAATACTCTAGATGGGATCAATAGCAGAATAACTGAGGCAGAAGAATGGATAAGTGACCTGGAAGATAAAAGAGTGGAAATAACTACTGCAGAGCAGAATAAAGAAAACAGAATGAAAAGAACTGAGGACAGTCTCAGAGACCTCTGGGACAACATTAAACGCACCAACATTCAAATTATAGGGGTTCCAGAAGAAGAAGAGAAAAAGAAAGGGACTGAGAAAATATTTGAAGAGATTATAGTTGAAAACTTCCCTAATATGGGAAAGAAAATAGTCAATCAAGTCCAGGAAGCACAGAGAGTCCCATACAGGATAAATCCAAGGAGAAATATGCCAAGACATATTAATCAAACTGTCACAAATTAAATACAAAGAAAACATATTAAAAGCAGCAAGGGAAAAACAACAAATAACACACAAGGGAATCCCCATAAGTTTAACAGCTGATCTTTCAGCAGAAACTCTGCAAGCCAGAAGGGAGTGGCAGGACATATTTAAAGTGATGAAGGAGAAAAACTTACAACCAAGATTAGCCAGCAAGGATCTCATTCAGATTTGATGGAGAAATTAAAACGTTTACAGACAAGCAAAAGCTAAGAGAATTCAACATCACCAAACCAGCTTCCCAACAAATGCTAAAGGAAGTTCTCTAGGCAGGAAACACAAGAGAAGGAAAAGACCTACAATAACAAACCCAAAACAATTGAGAAAATGGGAATAGGAACATGCATATCGATAATTACCTTAAATATAAATGGACTAAATGCTCCCACCAAAAGGCACAGATTAACTGAATGGATAAAAAAACAAGACCCATATATTTGCTATCTACAAGAGACCCACTTCAGACCTCGAGACACATGCAGACTGAAAGTAAGGGGATGGAAAAAGGTATTTCATGCAAATGGAAAGCAAAAGAAAGCTGGAGTAGCAATTCTCATATCAGACAAAATAGACTTTAAAATAAAGAATATTAGAAGAGACAAAGAAGGACACTACATAATGATCAAGGGATCGATCCAAGAAGAAGATATAACAATTGTAAATATTTATGCACCCAACATAGGAACACCTCAATACATAAGGCAAATACTAACAGCCATAAAAGGGGAAATTGACAGTAACACATTCATAGTAGGGGACTTTAACACCCCACTTTCACCAATGGACAGATCATCCAAAATGAGAATAAATAAGGAAACACAAGCTTTAAATGATACATTAAACAAGATGGACTTAATTGATATTTATAGGACATTCCATCCAAAAACAACAGAATACACATTTTTCTCAAGTCCTCATGGAACATTCTCCAGGATAGATCATATCCTGGGTCACAAATCAAGCCTTGGTAAATTTAAGAAAATTGAAATTGTATCAAGTATCTTTCTGACCACAACACTATGAGACTAGATATGAATTACAGGAAAAGATCTGTAAAAAATACAAACACACTGAGGCTAAACAATACACTACTTAATAACGAAGTGATCACTGAAGAAATCAAAGAGGAAATTAAAAAATACCTAGAAACAAATGACAATAGAGACACGACGACCCAAA
The DNA here is from genome assembly GCF_949987515.2 of Delphinus delphis. Lineage (NCBI taxonomy): Eukaryota > Metazoa > Chordata > Mammalia > Artiodactyla > Delphinidae > Delphinus > Delphinus delphis. The sequence continues at coordinate 9,134,453 of NC_082703.1, read as the reverse complement.
ATCTATGGGATGCAGCAAAAGCAGTTCTAAGAGGAAAGTTTATAGCAATACAATCCTACCTTGAGAAACAGGAAACATCTCGAATAAACAACCTAACCTTGCACCTAAAGCAATTAGAGAAAGAAGAACAAAAAAACCCCAAAGTTAGCAGAAGGAAAGAAATCATAAAAATCAGATCAGAAATAAATGAAAAAGAAATGAAGGAAATGATAGCAAAGATCAATAAAACTAAAAGCTGGTTCTTTGAGAAGATAAACAAAATTGATAAACCATTAGCCAGAGTCATCAAGAAAAAAAGGGAGAAGACTCAAATCTATAGAATTAGAAATGAAAAAGGAGAAGTAACAACTGACACTGCAGAGATACAAAAGATCATGAGAGATTACTACAAGCAACTCCATGCCAATAAAATGGACAACCTGGAAGAAATGGACAAATCTTAGAAATGTACAACCTGCCAAGACTGAACCAGGAAGAAATAGAAAATATGAACAGACCAATCACAAGCACTGAAATTGAAACTGTGATTAAAAATCTTCCAACAAACAAAAGCCCAGGACCAGATGGCTTCACAGGCGAATTCTATCAAACATTTAGAGAAGAGCTAATACCTATCCTTCTCAAACTCTTCCAAAATATAGCAGAGGGAGGAACACTCCCAAACTCATTCTACAAGGCCACCATCACCTTGATACCAAAACCAGACAAGGATGTCACAAAGAAAGAAAACTACAGGCCAATATCACTGATGAACATAGATGCAAAAATCCTCAACAAAATACTAGCAAACAGAATCCAACAGCACATTAAAAGGATCATACACCATGATCAAGTGGGGTTTATTCCAGGAATGCAAGGATTCTTTAATATACACAAATCAATCTATGTGATAAACCATATTAACAAATTGAAGGAGAAAAACCATATGATCATCTTAATAGATGCAGAGAAAGCTTTCAACAGAATTCAACACTCATTTATGATAAAAACCCTGCAGAAAGTAGGCATACAGGGAACTTTCTTCAACATAATAAAGGCCATATATGACAAACCCACAGCCAACATCGTCCTCAATGGTGAAAAATTGAAAACATTTCCACTAAGATCAGGAAGAAGAAAAGGTGGCCCACTCTCACCACTCTTATTCAACATAGTTTTGGAAGTTTTAGCCACAGCAATCAGAGAAGAAAAGGAAATAAAAGGAATCCAAATCAGAAAAGAAGTAAAGCTGTCACTGTTTGCAGATGACATGATACTATAGATAGAGAATCCTAAAGATGCTACCAGAAAACTACTAGAGCTAAGCAATGAATTTGGTAAAGTAGCAGGATACAGAATTAATGCACAGAAATCTCTGGCATTCCTATACACTAATGATGAAAAATCTGAAAGTGAAATCAAGAAAACACTCCCATTTACCATTGCAACAAAAAGAATAAAATATCTAGGAATAAACCTACCTAAGGAAACAAAAGACCTATATGCAGAAAATTATAAGACACTGATAAAAGAAATTAAAGATGATACAAATAGATGGAAAGGAAGAATCAACATTGTGAAAATGACTCTACTACCCAAAGCAATCTACAGATTCAATGCAATCAAACTACCACTGGTATTTTTCACAGAACTAGAACAAAAAATTTCCCAATTTGTATGGAAACACAAAAGACCCCGAATAGCCAAAGCAATCTTGAGAACAAAAAACGGAGCTGGAGGAATCAGGCTCCCTGACTTCAGACTATACTACAAACCTACAGTATCAAGACAGTATGGTACTGGCACAAAAACAGAAAGATAGATCAATGGAACAGGATAGAAAGCCCAGAGATAAACCCACGCACATATGGTCACCTTATCTTTGATAAAGGAGGCAGGAAAGTACAGTGGAGAAAGGACAGCCTCTTCAATAAGTGATGCTGGGAAAACTGGACAGGTACATGTAAAAGTATGAGATTAGATCACTCCCTAACACCATACACAAAAATAAGCTCAAAATGGATGAAAGACCTAGATGTAAGGACAGAAACTATCAAACTCTTAGAGGAAAACATAGGCAGAACACTCTATGACATAAATCACAGCAAGATCCTTTTTGACCCACCTTCTAGAGAAAGGGAAATAAAAACAAAAATAAACAAATAGGACCTAATGAAACTTCAAAGCTTTTGCACAGCAAAGGAAACCATAAACAAGTCCAAAAGACAACCCTCAGAATGGGAGAAAATATTTGCAAATGAAGCAACTGACAAAGGATTAATCTCCAAAATTTATAAGCAGCTCATGCAGCTCAATAACAGAAAAACAAACAACCCAATCCAAAAGTGGGCAGAAGACCTAAATAGACATTTCTCCAAAGAAGATATACAGACTGCCAACAAACACATGAAAGAATGCTCAACATCATTAATCATTAGAGAAATGCAAATCAAAACTACAATGCGATATCATCTCACACCAGTCAGAATGGCCATCATCAAAAAATCTAGAAACAGTAAATGCTGGAGAGGGTGTGGAGAAAAGGGAACACTCTTGCACTGTTGGTGGGAATGTAAATTCATACAGCCACTGTGGAGAACAGTATGGAGGTTCCTTAAGAAACTAAAAATAGAACTTCCATATGACCCAGGAATCCCACTACTTGACATATACCCTGAGAAAACCATAATTCAAAAAGAGTCATGTACCAAAATGTTCATTGCAGCTCTATTTACAATAGCCCAGAGATGGAAACAACCTAAGTGTCCATCATCGGATGAATGGATAAAGAAGATGTTGCACATATATACAATGGAATATTACTCAGTCATAAAAAGAAACGAAATTGAGCTATTTGTAATGAGGTGGATAGACCTAGAGTCTGTCATACAGAGTGAAGTAAGTCAGAAAGAGAAAGACAAATACCGTATGCTAACACATATATATGGAATTTAAGGGAAAAAAATGTCATGAAGAACCTAGGGGTAAGACAGGAATGAAGACACAGACCTACTAGAGAATGGACTTGAGGGTATGGGGAGGGGGAAGGGTAAGCTGTGACAAAGCGAGAGAAAGGCATGGACATATATACACTACCAAACGTAAGGTAGATAGGTAGTGGGAAGCAGCCGCATAGCACAGGGAGATCAGCTCGGTGCTTTGTGACCGCCTGGAGGGGTGGGATAGGGAGGGTGGGAGGGAGGGAGACGCAAGAGGGAAGAGATATGGGAACATATGTATATGTATAAATGATTCATTTTGTTATAAAGCAGAAACTAACACACCATTGTAAAGCAATTATACTCTAATAAAGATGTAAAAAAAAAAAATTCACTGCTGTGAAAGAAGCTGTTTCTTCATAATGGCAACTAAGCTTGCAGAGTACTGGTTATCCAGCAACACAGTCTACCAGACAGCATCAAATAAAAATTTGTGATAATTTTGATTAGAACTGGACCAAATTTTATCTGTATGGTAACAATAGAGGAAGGGTTTCCTAAATAATTCATGGTATAAGTAAGTGTGCTGGAAAGATATTTAAAATACTTAAAAGAAACAATTGTTTTCAAGAGCCCTCTAGCACTTGAGCAGTGCCATTTATAAACAATTAATTGACATATTACTTATAAATCATCGTTACGTGTGTGTTAAAAAAAAAGGTGTCTAAAGACCTCTATTAGAAAACAATTTGCCACTCCATTTCCACCTACTGTATATATTTGAAAGCTACAAAACTGCCTTGAAAGTATCCTACGATGCAGGGTTTTTTTAATGTTCTGCATATTCAAATTGGAATCTGCCCCCTTCATACACATCAACCCACATATACTCTGAAACAGTGAGGTTTTACTATGTTCTCTTCCCATTCAGAGAAGAAAACTGTATGTTGATTATGACTTCTTCGTCTATGAGAATAGAGGGTAGGGACCCCCACTGCCTGCATCAGGACATTGTTCCTGGTCGTCCTTATACAACTTCCCCAAGATAAGCACTGTAGAAACCTCTCCCACAGGTCCTGCCTTGTATCCTTGGAAGAACAATTCTTAACTGTCCCTCACTGGGGTTTTGGCAAAAAGCAGAGATCACTGAGCCCAGACTTCCTTGGGGAATAGGCTGAATTACTTGTCCACTTGAGTGATGGTCCTGGTGAAATGTCTAATTGATTAAACTGCCTGGTGTTTATTATTCTAATAGTCCTGAAGAAAGTCTCGATGATTCTCCATTAACCCACAATGAAACTCTGGGGGAGTATTTCCACAGCACTTCAGAGCTTGTTAACCTAAAAGTAATTGGGCATATAAATTTGGAGGGTCTTATTTGTTCTGCCAGCCCTAAGTGGAGGAAAAGAATGGCCATATTTACATTATGTAAACACTCCATTCAAAAAATATGCAGAAATAATGCTATCTCACAGTCCTAAGAGAGATCTTAGAAAGACACCATGGCACACACATGGGCTGTTATACTGCTCACGTTTGATCACAGACAGCCACATATGGCTGCTCTAGCATGTATGCCTTTATTTGCAGTGGTAGATGAAGTGGCAAATACACCCAGTCATGAAAATAATATGCTGGTTCATTTTTAGTATGGTTTTCCACACTCTACCTTCAGCTGGTTTATATATATATATATTTTTTTTAATATATTTTTATATATATATATATATTTGTGTGTGTGTGTGTGTGTGTGTGTGTGTGTGGTACGCGGGCCTCTCACTGCTGTGGCCTCTCCCGTTGCAGAGCACAGGCTCCGGACGCGCAGGCCCAGCGGCCATGGCTCACGGGCCCAGCCACTCCGTGGCATGCGGGATCTTCCCGGACCGGGGCACGAACCCGCGTCCCCTGCATCGGCAGGCAGACTCTCAACCACTGCGCCACCAGGGAAGCCCCAGCTGGTTAATATTAATAATACAGTGCAAACTGGGGTTGAAGAGTGGGGAAGGAACATGGCAGAAGTGAGCATGGGAATGTTGTCAATATGCGAGAACATTCTAAAAATGTGGTGGAGTGGATGATTAACGGTGTTAGCAAGATGAGCAGAAGGGAATGCCTTTGAAAGGGTAACCACAAAGCTGAAGGAAGAGAACGAGGATTGCGATCAGGAGAGAAGCTAGGCATTGGAAACAATTTGCTGTGGTTTGATCCAGATTAGCTCTGCTTTATAGCCATGGTGTGATGGTCGTTGCATTTTTATTTGATCCAGAGCTTGCATTTGGCTCTCACCTGGGAGTGCTTTAAATACTTGTGACCTTTGATAATACACTTCTTCCTCGTATATCCTTTCCCCTCCCTCCCTGAGATAACGCAGTATCAGACGTATAGCTACACTGCAGGGAGAGTTATATAGGCACAGAGTGTCTCAATTCTTTGAGCCATGGAAACTGATTAACAAGTGTCTGAATTGGTCTCATTCTCCAGATGTAATTGTGAGTGAATCAGAGTAAACTGGCCATTTCACATGATGAAACTCGCTGGTGATAGCTGACACTACTTACACTTCACTTTAAATCTTGTTCTCACATACCTTCGAGTCATTTGATCATCTTTTCCAGCTCCAGATACCACTGTCATGATCACCTTTATGTAGACTGCAAATAATATCATGTGGGCACAATACAACAGCATTTTGCTGCATACCTGTCATCTACCCCCTCACTTCCTACCCAGGGGCCTCGCTGTTGATACCGAAGCACATGATGTCACAGGCTGCTCTGCACCCTTGCGTGTGCTACTAGGAAGTAAAGGGGAATTACTATCCCATGGAACAAGCTTTTGACCAATGGGAAACAGGATACAGCTTACAAATTTGTCTCCCATTCTCCTTCAGTGGACGGTTCAATGACTTAAGTACTTGGAGGATAGCTACAGATGGTGAGAAATACTAGGAATAAAAGCTGTATTTACTGGGAAAAAAATTGAAATTTGAGGTATTAGAATGGATTGGATTATTGTAGCAGAACACTGCAGGGGATTGCAAGGTGATCCAATCTTCCTGTTATGAAGCATAACATTTTAAAGATGATCTTAAGCTTTATAAAATATATGTTTTTGTTCTTAGAGTTTAGCTAATTAGCAATATATATCTGGTTTCTGGTTTAGAGAACTTCAGAAGGTATCTACAATAAACAGGAGAACATAAAATTCAAAGTCTCAAATAATCAAATCTAATTTCATGTGAAACCTGAAGATTCCTTGCAGAAAGATGATGGTTCTCTCAGCTCTGGTACATACTAAGAATAAAATATCTCATTTTGTTTGAGAAAATTGATGAGGTCCAGGATGGCATCATGACCCTGAGGTGGGAAAAGAGTTGTAATCAATTCTATGGAAATATTTCTCAGGATACTTGGGGCTTGCTTGAGCTTTTTAGTTCTTCAGAGTCAATTTAGTTTATAAATTGATAACTGTATATTGTGTTATTTTGTGGTCATTCCAAAAATGTCATTTGACCTCATTAAAATATTATGCATTTATTGATGTCTTATTTGGAATGCCTCATGACACCTTTGGAAAATATGGACTCCAGGATCCTAAAACTGTATACTGGGAAGAATATTCATTTTGAAGATAATCTTGAAGGGAAATTCATACAAGTCTGACTCTGGATTGACAATAAAGCCAGTTGAAAGTGTTACATGAATGGTTTATGTACTGACAGTCAGAGTCCTTTGTACAGAGCCAATGATTTCAAGGTAGAGAATCATTCCCTGGTCAATGGTTCTATGACTTTTGGGGTATATTTTCAGAAAGAATGTCAACATTTCTGTTTGAACATTTAGGTTGTTCTAGAGCCAAATCCTATTTATAAAGATGATTTGCTGGTGTAAGCAACTCAGCTATTTAGAAGTATGCTAAGTAGGAAGATGTGGTTACTCATTAATCTTGCCTCCAGTTAATAGGCCTTATCTAGGAAATGATTTCAGACTTCAGATGCTACCCTAATGGTCAGATATTTATTTTTTCTTCTCCAAGATTCATCAGGAATTATTCTTTCAAAAGTAGATTTTGGAAGACAATGTCAGGGCCTTGTTATGAAAGAATGGTGTTGAAGACTATTTTGGAAAAGTTAACCTTGTGAGATCAGGTATCATTTTTTTTTTTCTATTGTAAGAGAATGAATGCTCAGCTACCTATTTCATTTCACTGCCTCCAGATATATATATATATATATATATATATATATATATATATATATTTTTTTTTTTTTTTTTTTTTTTTGAGATCAGGTATTCTTGATTGGACATATCAGGATAAGAATTGCCATAAAGTGATACTTGAGGTTTCCTTAACTATTGGGGATTTAATGAATGTCTGAATATTCTTCAGGAAACTTTTTTCAAGGGAAAGGGGGCTAAAGAGAAGTGGGACATAAAATTCTGAATTTCACTAAGAAATACTAATATTACTTTAGCGAATATTATCTGTTTCACATAAAGATGATGTCATCTACACATAGAGAGAGTTTTACCTCTTCCCTTCCAATTTAGATGCCTTTATTTCTTTTTCTTGTCTGACTGCTGTGGCTAGGACTAAAAGTATTATGTTAAATGATAAAGGGAAAACATCAAAATTTATGTGATGCAGCCAAAGAAAGACTAAGAGAAATTTATAGCTTAAAGTGTGTACATTAGAAAAGGTAAATCTAAAATCAATAACCTGAGGTTCCAACTTAAGAAGCAAAAAAAAAAAAAAAAAAAAAAAAGGAACAAAGTAAAACCAAAGTAAATAGGATGAAAGAAATAGTAAAAACAAGAGGGAAATAAATAAAATAGAAAAATTAATACAATTAGTAAAGAAAATTAGCAGTGTCCAAAGCTAGTTCTTTGATGAGATCAATAAAATGCCTAACTAGATTTTCTGAAACTAAAGAGAAAGAATACAAATTACTATTGACAAGAGTGATAACAAAGTTATCACTACAGATCTTACAGGTATTAAAAGAACAATAAGAGAACACGATGAACAACTTTATGCAAACAAACATAACAACTTAGATAAAATGGACAAATTCTGGGAAAATACAAGTTGTCAAAATTAGTATCAGTCAGAAGTGACAAAAAAGTTGGCTGCAGATACCTAAATCAACCCAATTCACATGAACTATTTCATTTCCTTCCTTTTTCAGAGCTGAGGATAGCTGTGAAACAAGATCTCACTGTTACATCTGAGGCTCCAGCAGGAGCAAGAGAAGCTGTTGAATCTCAGCATAAGTAGCTGTCTGATGTTAATGATAATGGGGAACATGAAAGGAAAGAGGCAATGGCTCGTACTTGTTCAGAAATTGTTTCCAAACACCTGTGAGATCAACTGTCTATCGTTTTGGTTCGTGTAGCATCTGCATTTGAGGTTTCAGGACAATTTGTAAGGAGAGTAAAATCCCGTCCCTCCTGTTTTCATGGCAATCCGCTGTCCTAGTTCAGAAGTTGGATCAACTGTGATATAAAACAAGAGTACATCTTAACAGTTGTTGGAAATTTCTCTGGACCTCACTATGCGGATTCTTCCTATTGTTAGTTTATAATTCTGTTCAGTTTCCTTTTCATCTATGTTCTTGAGTATTTTTATAGAACATTTGGAGGTTGAACATAAGATAAAGTGAGTGGGCTATTTATTAGCTCAAAATTCTGCCTTTGTTGTTTTCCTCAATATCTCCTAGGATTGTTGTAATGATATACAAGTGGAAAGTGAGTCTTTCCAAATATTATGGCAAAGATCTCAAAACAAGAAGGAGAAAAGTTACAACTAGAGCTGAGATTTTAAATTATGAGTCATATTTATGTTATATTATAGTGTTTCCTTTAACATGGTGGTAGAAGAGCTGCTTTAAATATACTTAACATTTCAAGCAACCTTTCAAAATTACATTCATTTAATAAGTAGAACTCTACCAGTAGAAGGAATAATGCAAGTCTTTCTGGGGTTTAGGTGGTCTCATGCCTTTAAATTACTTCTTTGTTCAAAGGCTAGGAAGTTCCGAATCCCCTAGACAGAGCCTGAAAAGAGAAAATCAACCCAGCATGAAATAATGCTCCTTACTGGCGCATTAGGCTAACAAATGAGGTGAATGTAAAATACCCATCTTACAAATTGCCACTCTTCTACTGTGCTATGTGTGCATGGTAACTGCATTAGATTGTCAGGTAAAGGCATATAAACAGCATTTGTTTTACAATCTGGAAATAGAGAAAAGAAGACCATTTCCTGTTGTTTAAGGGGCTACATATCACACAGTGGGTACCTGGAAAACAGAGTTGGAGGAAACAGAGTTCCTCAATATTTGAGAAATACAGAGAACACTCTGTGAATGTTTACTGAACTGCATCAGGTGCCTTGGAGTTCACATACATCACATCCCTTTTTAACTACCTATGGTTATTTCCAAAGAAAATATATTCCTGTGGAAGGGCCAAAGAGTTCGGATTTTATTCTCATCTCTACCACAGACTTGGTTGACCTTACACAAATGAGAAAATTCTGAGGTTGTTTTTTCATTTTTTTGTTTTGTCAAATAGGAAGAATACTCTCTGCCTTTACAGAACTATATGAAAGAGAAATTTGGATATAAAATTCCCTTGGTAATGATGATGGCATGACACCTATGTAAATAACTGCATTTCACTATTGAAACTGCATGTTTTCTGTGGTCTGATCTGATGTATTCTAAAAGGTATGATTCCAAATAGTCAAAACCACAAAATGAATGGAAGTTTGTTCATTCAGTGCCAAAAATATTCATTAGTATCCAATAAAGATGAGAGTAAATATCAAGTAAGACAGTTACTTATGAATTAGTTAAAAAATAGGGTGTCACTGTCTAAATGACTCTTCTAATTATGAAACATCAATACTGAAAATTATTAGGCCTCCACATCCAGGTGGAACAGGAAAAAAATTCTTCTTTTAGCTTTAAAAAACTTACATAAAACAGACATTTAAGTTAATAAAGTGCATTCCTTACACACTAAGAGTGGGAAAATCAGAGCTCAACATGCCAAGGAGGCCAATTGGAAAAGCCAAAAGTATTTTTTTAAAAAAGCTTTAATCTTTTTTTATTATGAGCTGTAAATATGTGGGTCACTAAAAACTAGTGAAAGGGCTTTTGATGCCAGGCAACTCCAATATCAAAGCTAGAACTGAGTCTTCTGGAAATTTAAAAAAAAAAAGAAGAATAAAAAATAAAAATCATTTCCTTCTATCTTAAAAATAATACAGTAAGTGATGCTGAAAGTTGAAGCTTAGCAGGGAAAGGACAAATTGTATGCAGGTGCTTCTGTTTCACATCTTGAATATATTTTCCACATGTAAAATTACCTAAAATGCTACTAATAAATACAACTTTAAGCTTTAACTTCAATATGGGTCTATCTTTATACAAAACTATAATATAACAGGCATGTAATGTATTCTCTTCGACTATATTATTCACATTGGATGTGTAACAGTTTTTGTAATATAGTCACAATTGTAAACTTTCTATCTAAAAATTGTTATTCAAATAGTAAACATGGAGCCTATAAAATAATTTTTTAGAAGAAAATATAACAGATGTCATAAAGGCCAATATACTAGCATGTAGCCAAGCATGGCACCTACCCACATATCTTACAAATTCAAGTTCACCTGCACAGCTTTTAAGTAGGAAATCCTTAGTAAGGCCATATTTTGTTGATATAACAAACTCAGCCATTCAGCCCCAGCTCCATTCCTTGTCACCCTAATTACTGACCTTTCATCTATCTTGACCTGAATTTAAATGCGTTCCTGGAAAGACCACAAAGAATGGATTGAAGTACCACTACTTCTGCAAAGTTCCCAGTTGGTTTTTAATCCTATAAGCAGAATTAATTCTATGAGGAAATTTTATTAGATGGCAAAACTAGAAAACCATCTATAAATACAGAAAGTACACATGGCGGCTGTCCAATTCAGAGTAACAGGTGTATTTGTCTCAGAGGACATTAGACTGCCTGATGTAAATGAACAACTTGGCACACAGAAATGCACGTCTTATCAATGTTAACTTTTAAGAGTGTCTCGTCTCATCCCTGAAGAAAGGGAAAGTGGTAATCACGTCAGCAGCAGAAACTACATGCTTCCTTTTTTTCCCCTGTACCTTTGTCCTCAGTCTTGACATTGAAACACTGCAGAACATGAATTTTTCAACAGGGGCAACCTTGCCCCCAAAGGGGTAAAAACTGGATCTTTAGAGGGGAAGGAGCTTACATATTGCTCCAAGGACCGACCATACCTAAACAGATATACAGTACAACTGTGTATTAATATGATATAGTTGGGGCATAATAAGGCAAAAAATGTCTATAAGTTTCTGTTTTTCCCTCAATAATAAATAAAAGGTTGAGAAACACTGCTGTAGTATAACAGGGAAAATATGACCAAACAAAATATTCATCTTGTTCAAGTTTTAAAATTAAATAAAATGCAATTAAAAACTATAAATGGTGAATGCAGCCTCAAGGTCACTTAGGTAGGCAATAAATGGGAAAAAAGTATGTGCTGGAGGGGAAATAATTTCCATTTGTTAACATTGATGAAAAACTGCCTATTCATGGGAGCCTGCATATTGTTAAAAATGGGATGCTTTCAGAATTGGATTATGCAGAGGACTATGGGAGCTTTTTCCCAGAACACTGATGGCAGAATGTCCTGGTGCACAACGTTTTCAGTGAATAAGCTGGTATTTGACTCTTAGGGGCTGAATCAGATCCATAGACATCCCTGGTCAGTGTTGACTGGGGCAGACATGAGCAAGAGGCAGACATGTGCCTTTGAGTCATGAGATCTAAGTGTATACTCCATTCTTCTTAGAGAGGAAGTCATGACATTCTACCAGAATGTCCTCTGGCCTCCTTTTATTCTTGCCATTGATTTGGAGACATTGAATGAAGAGATAAATGTTGAAATCTACTTGGCTTGAGTTTCCTACTCAGCAAGTCACAGCATGAGTCTTGGTGAGTCTTAACTTTTGCAAGTGAAATTTATTGATGATCAGGATTGAAAGATAAAATCCTTATACTAATGTTTGGACTGTGATATAGAACTAAAATTTTAGAAGCTAATACAACACAGACTACTAACAGCTTTAAAAATCCATTGTAGGGCTTCCCTGGTAGTGCAGTGGTTGAGAGTCTGCCTGCCAATACAGGGGACACAGGTTCGTGCCCCAGTCCGGGAAGATCCCACATGCCGTGGAGCAGCTGGGCCCGTGAGCCATGGCCGCTGGGCCTGCGCGTCCGGAGCCTGTGCTCCGCAACGGGAGAGGCCACAACAGTGAGAGGCCCGTGTACCAAAAGAAAAAAGAAAAAAATCCATTGTAGTAAAGCTGCCATTTCAGGAAAGTGTAGGCATTTTTGTGCTTTAAGAGCTTCATCATCTCTACCACCATAAACATTGCTGTCCTTCCATGAGCCAAGAGCCATTTAGAACCACAGAAAGTTGGAGGAACCTAAGGCTTCCGATCCTACCTCATGTTTTCCTTTCCTTTTGAAAAGGACTATGAATAAAAATGTGAAAACAAGAAAACTCTGATGTCAAACTGCCTACTTGACATCTCTGATGGGATGTGTAAAGAGCATCTCAATAAACATACTAAAAACTGAAATCTTTACTTTCTGCCTCCTAAACTTACTCTTTTGGCCATGTTCCACATACCTGTCAATGATAACTATTCTTCTAGCTGATGCAGCCAAAATCCTTGTTTTTTCATCTTGATTTTTCTTTCCTATTCTTTAGTGAGTTTATTATAAAAGTCATACACTAACAACAAAATATCAGAAAGAGAAGTTAAGGAAGCACTCCCATTTACTAGTGCAACAAAAAGAATAAAATACCTAGGAAAAAACTTACCTAAGGAGGCAAAAGACCTCTATGCAGAAAACTAAAAGACACTGATGAAAGAAATAAAAGACAATACAAACAGATGGAGAGATATACCATGTTCTTGGATTGGAAGAATCAACATTGTGAAAATGACTATACTACCCAAAGTAATCTACAGATTCAGTGTAATTCCTATCAAATTATCAATGGCATTTTTCACAGAACTAGAGCAAGAAATTTTACAATTTGTCTGGAAACAAAAGACCCTGAATAGCCAAAGCAATCTTCAGAAAGAAAAACAGAGCTGGAGGAATCAGGCTCCCTGACTTCAGACTATATGACAAAGGTACAGTAATCAAGACAGTATGGTACTGGCACAAAAACAGAAATATAGATCAATGGGACAGGATAGGAAACCCAGAGATAAACCCACGCACATATGGTCACATTATCTTTGACAAAGGAGACAAGAATATACAATGGATAACAGACACCCTCTTCAATAAGTGGTGCTGGGAAAACTGGACGGCTACATGTAAAACAATAAAATTAGAATACTTCCTAACACCATACACAAAAATAAACTCAAAATGGATTAAAGACCTAAATGTAAGCCAGACAATCTAAAACTCTTAGAGGAAAACATAGGCAGAACACTCTATGACATAAATCACAGCAAGATCCTTTTTGACCCACCTCCTAGAGAAATGGAAATAAAAACAAAAATAAACAAATGAGACCTAATGAAACTTAAAAGCTTTTGCACAGCAAAGGAAAACATAAACAAGATGAAAAGACAACCCTCAGAATGGGAGAAAATATTTGCAAATGAAGCAACTGACAAAGGATTATCTCCAAAATATACAGGCAGCTCATGCAGCTCAATATCAAGAAAACAAACAACCCAATCCAAAAATGGGCAGAAGACCTAAACAGACATTTCTCCAAAGAAGATATACAGACTGCCAACAAACACATGAAAGAATGCTCAACATCAAGGGGAAGCTGGGACGAAGTGAGAGCGTGGCATGGACATATATACACTACCAAATGTAAAATAGATAGCTAGTGGGAAGCTGCTGCATAGCACAGGGAGATCAGCTCAGTGCTTTGTGACCACCTAGAGGAGTGGGATAGGGAGGGTGGGAGGAAGTCTCAAGGGGGAGGGGATGTGGAGATATATGTATACATATAGCTGATTCACTTTGTTTTACAGCAGAAGCTAACGCAACATTGTAAAGCAATTATACTCCAATAAAGTTGTAAAAAAAAAAAGTCTTAGATTTTACCTTCAAAATAGATCTTGAATTTAATAAGCCCCCTTCCCCTCCTTCCAAAACACCATCAATTCCCACCTGGATTGCTACATTAGTCTCCTACCTGGCCTCCTAGCTTCTTCCTTTACTCCCTAAAATCTGTTTTCAACAGAGCAGCCAGATGATCTGTTCAATCAGTCATATCAGATCTGGTCTCTCCTCTGCTCAAAACTCACAGATAGCTTCCACCTCCAAGTAAAAGTCAAAATTCTTATTGTGCCCATAAATCTCACCCCCCAGACACACACATATACCTCTTACCTCATTTCACTCCGGTTCTACCATCTTCCTTGATATTTTTCAAATTTTCCAGAGCACGTCCTGTCTCAGGCCTTTGAAATTTGCTCTTTCCTGTTCCTAGGATGACAGACCCTCAGATACCTTCTTGGCTAGTTACCCCTTCCTTCACACCTTAACTCAAAATTCTACCCTACTTGAAATTTTATACCACCCTCCTGCACGATCCAACTCATGGAATTTTATGCCCTCTTCTATATATTAATTTCTTTCTCACTGGTATATATTTACCTATTTATCTTGTTTACAGCTGTTTTTCCAGTACTGGACTGTAAGCCACACAAAAGCAGGAAAACTTGTCTATTTTATTCACTACTATATCCCCAGCACCTAGAACTGCATCTGTCACATAGGAGATACTATCTAGATACTGTCACATAGCAGATACTATCTAGATAATTGTCAAATAAATGAAGACATTTCCAAGGGTTTTCTTTCGTAGCCCCGATTTCAAAGTTTGTTGAGTTGATATAGCAGAAGAGAGTCAGCATTGGGAGACGACTTAAAAAATGATCTTAGACTTTAATGTGCATTAACTCAGGGCTTCTGCCAGGCAAAGACAACTATCGTAATCATATTGGGCTCAGGGTCCTTTAAGGGTCTCCTTGCCCTGCTCAGTTAGGTTCTATTTCACCTGCTTAGAATCAGGGAAACTGGAGTCACTTCAGTTCCTCTCATCAAATTCCTCCACCCCCCACCCCACCCCTCCAAAAAAAATTCCACCCGAAGCCTCAGGAGGTCCTGTAAGAGGTCTGGTTTGATGAATTGCACTGCTCCACTTTCCCAGGCTACACAACTTAATTAACAAATCCCTTTAATTCCAAATGTTCTTCTTCTTCTGTCCAGGGAGAAATTATGCGTGTGGGTTATGAAACTAACTAATGTCACCAAAATCTTTTACCTAGTCCCTCAACTACTGCACGTTTAACACAGAAATTGTCAGGCGAGCGAGATCTATCGGTGAAGAACGCCCTGTGTCTGTGTTTGGAGCATCCAGGGACCACATCTGAATGTTAGAATAAACAGGAGGAAAGAGAAAGAAGGGCGTGGATGCCGTGGAGAGGTCTCACTTGGTGAAGACTGAGTGAAGCTGGCAGATGGGCTGGGCTGAAAGGGGGAAGGAAGCTCTGCTCAACTAAGCTTCAGAGACTGAATCACATTAGATAGAATATTTATCCAGAATTATCGGAGATTACATAGCCAGGGAGTAAAGTCTGAACTGTGATCACAGAGAATAGCTGTGATAATAGGCAGGAAAATGATGAGATGTTCCAAGTGTTTGGAGTGAAGGTATAAATGGAAAAACAAGGAGAGAGAGTTCCAATGGATAATGAGACACAGAAAAGTTAGGGCAGGCAATTCCTACCTGGAACAGGAATGATGAGAGGGTACCCAGGACCTGCTTTTATGAATTCCAGCATTAGGACAGCTTGTGTGTCCTTTAATAATGAGAGAGCTACGCAGTCCCATTTTGGAATTAAGTGGGAAGAATGACACCATTCCTGAAAAAAGCCTCACACCAACAACTGAAACCCAGTAGCACAGTGGTTGACCTCCAATGTACACAGAGAGTGCAAATCCACTGTAATTTTGGTAGAAAGCCTTCTGGAGGAGGCTGAAAGACTGCATATGAGAGAAGACATATTTTGTCTCATACATCAGGCAGGTTACCAAAAACTTCCCTAATTCTACCACCTAAAACCTGAGATGTTTGATTGACAAAAATATTTTGCACAAGGAACCCTAGGAACATTCTGTCCAAAGCCTTAGCGGTGCTGGTGGAGTTTAAGTCAGTGCCTAGAGCTGCAAGATTAAATTTTCACCCTGTGCCCACAATTAGCTGTGTGATCCATGCTTCCAGTTTGCCGAAGTGCACCTTTTCCTAGTACTTTGGCAGTGGCTTTAAGCTCCTTTTAGGTGGGCTTGACATTCAAAGTCCTTTGGGTTTGTCAAAAACGTCATCCAGGAGCCAAAGCAGACCAACCATAGGGGAATGCTTATGCCCTGAGTAAATGTAGATAATATGGGATAACATAAGCAGCATTTAAGTGATAAAGGATAATGGTCGACACAGCAGACCTGGTTAAGACTGGGTGTGGCTCTGTCATCTAGCCACTACTTGGCTTTTATCAGGTCACTGTTGTCATCATTAAGCTGTGAAAGGAATCCAAGCATCCGGTGTGAATTTGACATGAAAGATAGGAAAATGAGGTAGTCCAGGGTAGCGGGAGGTGTTTAAGGCATGACACGATACTAAACACTACACTTGGCTAAAAGCATAAGATTCAGGGCTGACATTTAATTTATACATGCTGCTAGTTCTATGTACGAGATGTGGTAGCCTAATGGGTCCAGAAAGAAGTGGACCTAGAGTATAGTTAAGTATACACAACTAATAATATGTACTAACATTTATGGAACACTTGCATATGTGCCAGGATCTATGCTAAGTTAATTACACTGATTCTATGAGGTACATAGTATTAGTCTCATTTTATGAATGATTGATGTGTAAAATGTTAAATAACATGCCCAAGTTCTACAGCTAGTTGTGAAAAAGCTGGGGAAAGACATAGGCCTGTCTGATTCAAAAGTCCGTGTTCATATTCATTAAACATTCCACATCGCAATGTAGCACAGAAGGAAAGGCAAGCTATGATTGTTTCAAATTTGATCAGAAATGTTTTAGAGCTGAAAGAAGGTGATTGACACATGGGCTTTATGTTCCAAATATCTATCACTCTCCTCCCATAAGCCAATCAGAAATGAGAGTCTTATTTGTCAAATAATTAATAAGAGTAAGCTCATTCCATCTTCTATGTTTCTCATTAGAGAAGCATACTTGTAACACAGATGTTCATTTTCTAACAATTATCATCTCTTCTAATATTTTAACAAATACTTTGGCATTACAACATAGAAACAGGACATAAGCAGGAATATAAGAGGCTAAAACTTAACAGCTCTGGACGTTGATGAATGTCACCATTCTAAAGGGATAGAATCACAGTGAAGATAGCCCAGAAAAAGTAACAAAACCAAAATTCCAGAAAAAATAATCCTGACGAGACTTTCCTCTGCAGGGTGTTAAATCAGAGACTTAACTGATGTAACATCTGATTTAGCATGACCCTAAAATCTCATTCATACCCAACCTGGGATCTTTAAATTTGTGAGTCATACAGCACGCTCCACACGCAGGAAGAAAAGGCGCCTGCTCAAGAATAACCATGGTACGGGGGCAAAAAATGAGAGAAGAAAACTGACTGTCCAGACTGAAGCACCTAAAAAAGGATTACGTCAACTACCTGCACACTGCAGTGATTAGGAACATGCGCTTTTATGTCAGATACACTTCTCCGTATTTCTATCTAAAGAGTTCCTGGATGTAATGGAGGACCCTAAATAATTTTATTATGGTGTGTATAATTTTATCCCCATTGGGACAAAACTGGAACATCTCTTCTCTACACTATACTCATTCACTAAATCACACACACACACACACACACACACACACACACACACACACACACCCCCAAATATCTTTATAATAACTCTCAATACCAACACATTAGCCATGGTATGCTGTTGGCTTCTTTTTAGCTGTCCTTTCCAATGTTAATAGTCAGTGAAATATCTTTTCAGGGCATCTGGTGTACTTCTAAAAGGTGATGTTCCTCTCTCTCCATAGACTCACTTAACTTTTCAAACAAACCTTTTGTCTTTTTAAAACTGAGGCTGACATTAATTCACAGCTGTCCCACACAGGTGTCTGTCAGACAGAACTCTGGCTGGGCTGGGAGAGCACACCTTACCTCACCGCATGGCAGTGTTTCTCCATCTTTACCAGCTCTCTGACCCTGTTCCTGATGAGCTCTACGTTTGGGGGACTGACCTTTCCCCACACACCATCTTTGTCCGTCCTTGACTTTCAACTCTAACCCATGGGGACAGGTCTCGACTTCAGAGCCTATCCTTTTACACTTACTTACTGGGATTAAGTGGTTTTCTAGATAACTTCTGTCCCTACCTACTTACATGGTTTTTTTTTTTTAGTAATTTGCTTCAGTCATTTTTTTTTTCAAAATTAAGCTATGCAGGACTCTCTTTCATCCTATCGACCATTCATCTGGTCCTCAGAATTGATTTTTATAAGATGTATCCCATCCCAGTCATACTCTCAATCTTATCACTTGCTTGCAGGTGTTCACTGAGAACCTATTCACTCTAGAAGATTAGATAGATTAGATAGATGGATAGATAGATAGATGAATAGATAGATGGTAGATGAATAGATAGATAGATGAATAGATAGATAGATAGAGGAATATATAGAATACATAGAGAGGGCATATATAACACATATATTCCAACTGCCATCAGTATACGCATTCATGCTAAAGAAAGTACTATGATGCATCAACCTTCCTAAAGAATTTGACATTTTAATAAGTGATCATATATTCTGCAACTCAGAGAAACCACTTTCTGTTTCTAACTGTAGGAGATCAAGCCTCCATAAGCAGCAGTTAACTATTCCATTTATATTCATATCACTCACTCAACAAACATCTAGGAAGCACTATGAGTCTCAGTCTTTGGAGATGCAGCTACTTTTGAGATGTGCCTGTACAGTGAGCAATTGTCCTCTTGGTGTTAGGAAAGTATGGCATGCTGCTGTAAAAGAAGCCAAGAAATGATATAAGCATTTCACAAAGAATCTAATTTTTCAATTATTTGAATCACCTATCTACCACAAATATCACTGTGCTTTCTGAGATTCTCTTCTGATCTGGAATACATACGTATGTATATATATGTAAGTTTTTTTCTTTTCCTGAGAATAGAACAGGTTTTATACTGCTAGCTAGGTATTTTGTGCTTCCATTCGAAAAATGACAGTAGCTAATCTTAAAAATTGAAAACCCTTGATAGCTTTAGTGCTCCCAGTTTGATAGGCTAAGTCATAGATCATGATTTTTGTTTTTAATCCAAATACAGGGTAGAAGTTAAAAATCATATACTCTAGAGCCAGCTAGGCTTGGCTCAAATGTCAGCTCCATCATTTACTATTTGTATGACTTTTTGTGCCTCAACCTCGTTATTTATAAAATTGGAGGAATGGCAGTACCTACTAGTAGGTTGTTTTGAGGCATGGGTGAGTTAGCATACATAAAGCATTTTGTACAATGATGTAGCAAGTGCTATGTGTGTTTGCTGTTATTATTATGAAATAAATAACTTACTGAAGAGTACATTTCAAAAGGAGTCACTTTGTGACCTCTATTATCAAATTGGAGGTGTGTTTTTTCATGAAAAAAAATACAAGCCTGAAGACATGACAAAAAGACTTTAAAATTCAGCAAACCTTTTAAAATTACATGAGGAAAGGAAAAAGAGAATGATAATTTTTCTGATGAAGTATTTAAACAATACTCAAATCAAGTCACTGAATATGAATGAGACAGTAGCCAGGGTTGTTTTTCTGTCTTACAAACAAGACTAGAGGGGAAAAAATGGCATAACTTATCACAGCTCTGTACCGAGAAGTAACTTGAGTCGGTTGTGTGTCCTCTCAATGTTCCTCAGCAGACTAACAACACTCTGAGTATTTAAGTTCTGCATCCTGACCATGTCTAGAAATAAAACAAAGTGGTCTGGGCTGAAGGGAAAGAGAGAAATGGAAATCTTACTGAGGTAAAGATTCAACAGTAAAATAACGAAGGGGACACAATTACGAAACCAGCCGCATTACTCCTTGTGAGATTACTCCCATGTCTTGGGCGCATCGGTAGCCTTTGATGAGAATGACAACACAATGACTGACTTATCTCTATTATCTCAGTCACCTGGTTTCCTGCATGATAGTTGCCCCTTTGAGTTAGTGCATTGATTCTGCTAAAATATTGCTACAAAAAAGTGCCTTCCTTGTCAGAGACAAGAGCTAATACTGCTAGGTTTCCCTTCAAGTCTAGCTAATGCTGGCAACCACTTGATTGTTCAGTGATTACAGGAACCCTGGGATGGGACTCTGACTTTACAGTACATTCCCCTCCTGCTTATTCTTGCCATTATTTTCTCCTAATTGGTAAAGCACAAAAGTCTCTGGGTGAGGTGACTAATGGATTTATTTTTTTTCCTGATGGAAATGTCCCCAAGAAAGAGAGGATGGGAGAGCACCAGGATACATATGTGGATGAGGATGAGGTATCATGGAGGGAGGAATGAGTACCGCCAAGGAGTGGGGTTGCTAAGGAAACATGTTCCGCGCTCCAGCATCAATATGCCTGGGGTGTGGTGTGGTCAGCTCCCGGCAGCTCTTGCAGGCTGATTGCGAACGTCTCTCTCCAACTCTACATTCAGTTGCATCGTGGTGGTAGTTTGAAATTGCACAGGTATCTACACCACGGAAATTGGCAAATACTACCAATAAGGTCTTTTTTTCTTTCTTTTGCCTGGAGTGCCAGTTGTTAAACATTTAAAAGCATACCAGCGACTATGGCTGATCGATCATAAGTAACATGCCTAAAGCTACCATGAACACTCTCACCTGGGTTAGTTTTTTCAGAAGGAATGTGACACAGGAAGGTAAATACTGAATGAGTCACAGGTTAGTTACAAATGGCAATACATGCTATTGCTCTGAAGGGCAAAATGCTATTTTATATTCCTCCCAATCGTTGCACTTGCCTCTATTGAATCTCTTATTGTGGATATTGATCTATTTCCTTATGTTCCTCTTACCCGTGACCTGGTGAGTTCCTTACAGATAGAAAAGTGTACGACATTTTTAGGGATACAGTATTTGGTCATGTCTAACAAAGTCCTGACGGTTTCTAGACTTGCTACCTCCCGATTTCTTCTCCTCTAATAGAGTGGAAATACTACATGTCCCAAGAATCTCTGGAGATAATTGTGAGAATCACATGTCCCAACAATCCTTTGAGATTATTGTGAGAATCACATGACAGAACACAAATGCCAGCCACTCTCCTAAGTACGAATCTCACATATAACTGTTAAAAGCATGCCGCAAAATGCAGAGCAGGATATGAATATCCATATTTATTAGATATATTGGAGATAGTCAGATAGTATAAAATATCAGAGGGACCTTGGTCAAAACGATTCGCCACTTCTCATGTAACCGTGTTGAGCCTGTTCCCACGTTAATTTATAAGTATACAAATCCTAGCTCACAGAGTTAACATGAGAATTGCAATGAGATATTATCTATGGAGCTTCTAACCAGCACTGTTGTTGGTGTATCGTAGATGCTTGACAAATATTAATTCCTCTCCCTAGTCTTCGACATGATAGAAGCTTTGTATAGACCAAACTACCTAATGGTGTGACTCTCCATCAGCTCAACACAACAATCATCCGTATCATCACAAATGGAATTTCCATGGACAAGAAGCTTTTCAAAGTGATGATCTTTTAATCTATTGGTTACTAATCTCTTCGAGAAAGTCCAAATCCAGCTCACGTTAGGTGTATTTCTGTTCTATAAAGAAGAAATCAATTCCAGTCAATTAATTAATTAAATCAATAATTACCACTATCAACACACCAGCAGACAAATGTCTTCCAGGAAAAACCTTTGGGAAGTTTTAGGCAGAGCATAACTTGACTTTTTGTAGGACTGTGAAAAGTCTGCCCGCCATCCCTCTTTCACGACATTTAGCTTAATGGGATGGCTCACACTCAGAGGCTGTTTGCATTAAGTTGTGTAATGCATAGAAGATGCCTCTTTAAACCGCCGGAACATCACTTGTGTGTGCTTGAGAGATAGATTGGTTTTCTCCTTCTGGGCCCAGTTTATGAATTGAGTCAAGTGAAGCCCAGGGCTCTCATCTTTTCAAACAAGTAAATTAAACTGAGACTGGAGCCGAGGAAGAAAAGCTTTGCCAGACATCTTTATCAGCAGCATTTTTTGATCTCTACTTGTGGACATATTCACTCTATATCTAATTACACCCTTTCTGAAATGTGTGCATGGAATTAGGACTGATGACTGCCTCCTCTTTGACATGTATTTCCTAAACCTTAGGACTTAATGAAGAATCGCTTTCCCCAAATTTCAGAATTAGGAAAGAGAACATCTTTTTTTTCCCCAATTTTTATTTATTTTATTTTATTTTCTTCTTCTTTTCTTTTTAGTTTTTACTGGAGTATAGTTGATTTACAATGTTGTGTTAGTCTCGGGTGTATAGCAAAGTGAAACAGTTATACATATACCTATATCCACTATTTTTTAGATTCTTTTCCTATATAGGCTATTACAGAGTATTGAGTAGAGTTCCCTGTGCTATATATCAGGTCTTATTAATTATCTATTTTATATATAGTAGTATCTATATGTCAATCCCAATCTCCCAATTTATCACTCCCCCTCTTATCCCCTGGTAACCATAAAGACAAATATCATATGATATCGTTTATATGTGGAATCTAAAAACAAAAGGGGATACAAATGAACTCATTTACAAAACAGAAGTAGAGTCGCAGATGTAGAAAACAAACTTATGGTTACCAGGAAAGAGAACATCTCACATGCCATCATCTATAAAAAGAGATCAGGTGGCATTGTTAAGTTTTGTGATAACTGCTGGTAGTGTCACTCAGATTACAAGGTTATAAATGAATTTCTACCCATTTGAAAACAAGCACAACTTTCACAGTTTGAAAAAAAAAGCCAATGTCATCACCTTGTTTTTTCAGCAGCAACCAGAGTTTATTAGAGAAGTATCTTAATACTTGCTCACAGGCACATGGACTCATCTCACTTTCTCCCGGCTCCCAAATCCCTCGTGTATACAATAATCTGTTTATGTATCTGTCTCTTTCATCAGAGCATAATCTCCTCTAGGCTAGGAGCTGAAACAGTTGCATCTTTCTACTTTCTGAACCTAGTAGGGTGACTGGCACACAGTAAACACTCAAAATTTTCCATTGGTTCACTTTCACTGTTAAATCCAAGTTGAAAAGGAAGGACCAGGGGAAAGATGACACCCAATAATAATTGGGCACAAATCTTATCCAATCAGGTGAATGAAGCTGTGATTGCTGTATCTGTAATTTCTTCAAGACAATAGTTGCTTCCCAGAGCACCTCTGGACTAATTAGATTAACTGTTGCTGTCAGGGCTATCTAATTGCTTGTACTGAAGAAAGCAAATTGCAGACAGTAGATATCAGTGTAAAATCAAACAGAAAACAGGTGTTTGCTAATTAAAACTGAGATTTTAATGAATGACCCATGTGGTTTTGGTGAATAAAAACCACTCCCAACATCTGCTGCATAATTAGATTCTTTCTCTCTCTCTCTCTCTTTCTCTTTCTCTCTCCTCTCCTGTCCTCCTCAGCCCACTTTCCCAACATCCCAGTAAATAACTGTGAAATGACAAATTTTCCAAAAAGCCCAGTAATCTTTACTGTCTGCAAAGGGACAAAAGCAAATGTTTCTGTCCAGGTAACTGTAAGCAAACCATTCATAAAGAAATGGAGGGCTTCCCTGGTGGCGCAGTGGTTGAGAGTCCGCCTGCCGATGCAGGGGACACGGGTTCGTGCCCCGGTCCGGGAAGATCCCACATGCCGCGGAGCGGCTAGGCCCGTGAGCCATGGCTGCTGAGCCTGCGCGTCTGGAGCCTGTGCTCCGCAACGGGAGAGGCCACAACAGTGAGAGGCCCGCGTACCGCAAAAAAAAAAAAAAAAAAAAAAAGAACTGGAAAAAAGAGCACAGTCAATTTTATATATATATACATATATGTATATATGCATTTATCTAATAGTTTATACATTAAAAATAATAATATATTGGTAAAAGAGGCAACAGGCCTGGAAAGGATGGGGAAAGATCATGTTAAAACGTTTTAACGCTCGAATTGGTCATGGTACCCCAGGGGAGGCTTATTATGAGTTCTGGTTCATCTACCATTTGAGACTTTATTTTGAGTTAATTGGACTTCCTGTTGAGATGACCTCATCTGATGGATGTTGCTTTTTGCTTTTCAATCCATTTGAAAGTGAGAGAGGAGAAGGTAGTTTTAAAATATGATAATAAGTCTACAGAACGTGCCTGGTAAGCAGGTTGAACTGTAGAGAAAATCTTTGTTTTTAAGGAAGCTAAAATAAGAGAACCAACTTAGAATGACTTAATAGAAAGGAGAGGAATAAATGTCAGGGCATTTTGTTGAAATCATCATTGCAGAAGCCTTTTCCCACCGTTAATTAGCCTTTGTGCTTTTGAGTGCTCCAGTAAGTGAATTTCTAGCTGTAGTTATTTTATGCAGTTAAACACGACCCTAATGTCTCAGCCACGGGAGCTTTGAACACTAGGCAAAGCTATTGAGTGCTGTGTCAACTCATAATCAACCAAATGCATTGCAATCTAGGAAAACCAAGTGGCTTCTGTTCAAGTCTCTTCACTCATTCGAAGGTGCCGGATCAGAAGACCACAGGCTAAGAATATGACAGGCTTGCCCTACAGGTCAGGTGCTTCGGAGCACTGCCCAAATTTAATTCAAGAATGGAACCCATAGACGCATGACCTTGGCCCTCATCAGATGTTTTGAATAATATGTGAGAAACTTGGTGTTATATTTTGACTGCTTTTTATTAACAATATAACCATATTGCGTATCAAATGATAAATCAACCTTGTATAACTGGAAAAAGCAATTTGGTCATTATGTGTCACCCTTTTTCTAGATTGTTGAATTTGATTTGCCAGCATTTCGTTCAAGAGGTATTCATCTATATTCATGAGTGATCTTGGCCTCCAGTTTTCATATAGTGTACTGTCTTTGTCTTGTTTTGCAATCAGTAACTGCCGTGTGTCTCCTTTTCCCTCCTACTCTGAATGAGAACATCTATTGTGGTTTCCCTGCCCCTTTTTCATTGTTGTACTTCAGTGGTGGCAAAGAGGGGATAGGTATAACTTGTCTCTTTCAGGTAATACTTTGCCAGAATATGAGAATCCTTATATATATTTTTTAATGGAGAGTAATGGACATCAACAGAATCCTGGATTTCCAGGTGGGAACGGTAAAAGGTTTGGACTTTAGATTGGTTCCACTGAGGAGGACTTGAGTGTGTCTAATGTATTTGGAGGAGGGTGAAATGCACATCTGATGATCAGAAGTGTCGGCTGTGACAGAACCTGCTGCCTGATCACCAGATCCATTTCCTATTCTTCCCAGCACTCAGCTAGGCTACATTTTCTGACCTCCCTAACAATTAGGTTTGACCATCAGGGAAGTTCTAGCTATGGATGTTGAACAAAAGGTGATAAACATCATTTCCAGACCTGTACCAGAAGGTCCTTCCGTGGGTGATCCTCCACGCTCTTTTCGCTTTGACATGATGCCGGCAAACACAACCACATTTGCAGACACTGTTAGAAGATGCTAGAAGGTGTCCCAGTCTCTGGCCATGGAGTAAGTAACCTACAGATTGAGAGCTTGATACATCACATGATAGAGTAGTAAACTTGCTTTCTAATAACCTACTGAGACAGTGGGGGTATATCTGTAAGAACAACTAGCATTACTCCAACTAACACACTCCAATTTCTTTCTTCTCTAAGTCCTCAACTTCAGAAATATGGAGGACACGCTAGACTTTATGACTTTAACTTACATTTCTCTTAAACTCTTTTTCATATGTACCTTTTCTTTGGCTACACTGAATCCTAGGTATTTTCTCCATCTATCTGTCCTTTCACTAAATATCTCTTTACATATATATATTCTATTAATAAAAATTACCATATTATTTGTTTCTAAAAGATTTATCATATTAAACTTTTTCCTGGTCATTTTTTTACTTCCTTCCTATATTTCCGTATACCTTGAAACAGTTTTTCTTAAATATTGGGTTAGCCAAAAATTTAATTCAGGTTTAAGTAAAAATAAGACACATTTTTCATTTTCCAAGAACTTTATTGAACAATGTATTCATTAACCAAATGAGCTTTTTGGCCTGCCCAATATACGAGGCCTTCATATTTTATAATCAGATTCTGACAACTTTCTGAGAATCTGATTCTGCAATCTTTTGTCCTGCTCTCAATTAGCAGTGCTTTATTTGTTTGTACGTGTTGTGATTATTAGTATTTATACGGACCTACTTACTCTGTAACTTTTTCTCTGTTGCCTGAGTTTCTACATCTGATACGTGTTTTTCCAAAAGAGATTTGAATTTGCTTCTGTCTGGTATCTGAGGACTCCAGCAACCCAGGGCCACTTTGGGTTAAGCATTCAATTTAAGGTTGTTTGATTTTGGTGTTGGTGGAAGTAAATGGATAGTATGAATTTTATCACCAGAAATAAGCATGGGTGAGTTTGTGACAGGAATTCTTATGACACACTTTTTTCTCCCTTCCCATCACCTCGTTCCCCCCAAATCAAGACTGGAAGCCAATCCTCATTTTTGTCTCCCTCTGCAGGAAGAGTTTTTGTTGTTGTCGTTACTTACCACTCTGGTAAAGAGTTTCTTATTTTTCTTGCTGGGATGGGATGGGGGAGATTTTAGCTGTATTTAGTGGTCTGTAATCTAACCCCGCTTCTTGCTCATGCCCTAGTTTTGTCTCCTGCATTTTTGTCATGTAGTTAATTAAGAGTCAGCTCTAGCCTCTATGATCAGCAAATGTCCCAGAATGAATAATGGCTTCCTAGGGTATTCACTACAAATACCTGTATTTCCACTTTTTCATGATTTCCTTCTTTGGATGTTTTTACTTTATTTAGCTAACTGTTCGTTCATGTATTGTAAAAATATACTGTCCATATTTACCCAACCTTTTCTATGTTTATGCATAAGAAGTTCCTTGTGGGCACCTAGTCCCTTATACTTTCAGAAATGAACTCTCTTCTCCCAATTTTCATACATAACAATAGCTCTAAACAGATATTTATGGTAGCGGGGAGGATGTTTCAACCTCCACAAGGGAGCCAAACTGTGTTTTTACACACACACAAATTGATATTTTATAGGCTTTACCCTTAGAACTTGTAAAGTGGATCAGTAAAATGATGATTACAAGTAAATGATTAGTAAAACAATAAATGACTATAAATAAATATTAGTAAAATGATGACTGTGAATAAATAATAGAGTACCATTAAAGCTGAAAGCACTCGAGAAATGTTTGATGATATAGATCATGATGATGATGATGTTGATGACATCACTGGGCTGAAAAAGGTGATGATGGGATCTTGTTGGCAAGAAGAAATGATATAAGGGCAAATGTCTGTGGGCAAGGACATGATTCAAGTTTGTTTGTACAGAAGGATAGATGGAAAAACCCACAGGGAGCAGTACCAATCAGTATGATTTTACTCAAGAACTTTCAAACCAAATGGGAAAGATAAAATGATTTAAAATGCACTTTAAACATTATTTATAACCCACTTTGCTCCAAAAAATGTTTTAGTGGGGACACTCATAATTTTTTCCATTACCTGTACACGGCCTTAGTAAAGTGCATCCAGATATTAGCCTTGGAGCTGGAAGGCCAAACCAAAACACAAACTTGCGGATTTTTCTCTACTGAAAGGCAATGCTTGCTGGTATTGGCTCTTCATCCCCCAAATACAATGTGCTTGTTTCACAAAGGTGGGAGCCTATCCCTATTCTCACCATGTCCATTTTCAGAAAATCTCTTGTGGTATTCCTGACCTTACTTAGAGAGTGAATGTCATGAAGGATTCAACTCATTAAGCAGACATAAGAGATTCTGCTTAGTTTTAAGGAAATAACACTGTTAAATGATTCCCTCACATGGAAATCATGCTGGACCATTGTTCATCAAAGCCACATTCTTGCTTCCTTTGCTCATGGAAGATGCAGAGGACATGTTCACGTGTAATGAGCAGATCTAATCTTAAAAAGTGTGCTCGGGACTTCCCTGGTGGCACAGTGGGTTAAGAATCTGCCTGCCAATGCAGGGGACATGGGTTCGAGCCCTGGTCTGAGAAGATCCCACATGCCGCGGAGCAACTAAGCCCGTGAGCCACAACTACTGAACCTGTGCTCTAGAGCCCGCGAGCCACAACTACTGAAGCCCGCGCGCCTAGAGCCTGTGCTCTGCAACAAGAGAAGCCACCGACCACAATGAAGAGTAGCCCCCGCTCGCCGCAACTAGAGAAAGCCCGCGCGCAGCACTCAAGACCCAACGCAGCCAAAAATAAAGAATTTTTTAAAAGTGTGCTAACAGTCTTGCCTACTAACAATAAGATTTATCCCCAGGCTGGCAGCTTACAGGTAGTCTTTTATTTTTCAAGGCAAATTTGAAAATTAGCAAATTAAATCACAACGTTGTTTACATGGTACAGGAGTACCTTGGCTGGAGCATTGTTCTTTTTCCTTTTATGCATGAGAATATTTTAATAGCTAGAAAAGGACCCAAACCTGCTAGTTCTCTGCTTCTGGCAGCACGCCAGCTCTTCCATCTACAGTGATCAAAGACTGGAAACACCATGTGATAGAGTAAGTGATCTTTTTTAAATAGTAGGACTTTATTGAAGTTTTCTGAAGAATAAAATTATGCAAGCCTCATAGGTGAAATTTGGGGAGTGCTGATGTCATTTTTATCTTTCAGGCTCTAAGCTACAGGATCAAAAGGGAGTAATTTCGTAGAAATTCAAATCTCCCTTCCCTGGGCACACCAGTCCCATGGGAGGATTTAGCTAGCCTAATGGTGAAACACTCACTATGAACACTTTGTACTCATCATCCAGGCCAGAAAGGTCCTTGATGTTGCAAAATCTAGCCATTTGGAAGTTAAAGCCACACGTTCACTCTTGCCAAGGACATAGCTCCTCTGAGCTGTACGGGAGGCTGTTGTGTTGCCAGTGCTCTCTAATAAGAGGAAGTGGGTGGAAACCATGAAATGAATTCATAGTACACACGCACTTTTTTTTTTTTTTTTTTTTTACGGTATGCGGGCCTCTCACTGCTGTGGCCTCTCCCGCTGCGGAGCACAGGCTCCGGACGCGCAGGCCCAGCCGCCATGGCTCACAGGCCCAGCCGCTCCGCGGAACGCGGGATCCTCCCAGACCGGGGCACGAACCCGTATCCTCTGCATCGGCAGGCGGACTCCCAACCACTGCGCCACCAGGGAAGCCCACACACGCACTTTTCACATTGCATTTAGGGAACCCAAACTGTATTAATTGAATATGCTTTCTGCACAGTAAATTAGCTCGATTTCATGGTAAAAAGATTTCATTTTCCTTTAAATATAAAAAAAGTGCCCAAACTCAAGCTTATAAATATTCTTCAATGCTACTCAGAGAGTCTCCCTGGGATACTAAACAAGTAGTTAATTTGTAGTGAGAATAGGTATAAAAAATATAATACAGTAAAAAAAAAAAATAGGTGTATCTACACTTCATAATTTGCTGATCCCCTCTACTCGTTCTTAATGAATTTGATACCCCCATTCACGCCTTTCCTTCGATCTTACTGCACATTATTTGTGCCCATAGACCAAAACACATGAAACATATCCTAACTTATTAATATATTTCTAATACTATCCTTACTAAAAGGGTTAACATTAATCAAACGGTTTACATTTAGCCCATTAACTTAGGCTACCAGCCAAATGAGGCTGTATATGTTCTCCTGATGTCTCACAGCTTGGTCTACACACTCAACTAAGTTTCACTGATGCCCAGTTGATCTCTTTCTGCTCTCACCCCCACCTACTTCCATCCTAAAACAAAAATCTGTGGCCCGTTTTCTCTTATTCTGCTGCTTGACGCAGACCTTAAAATGTGTGTTTTACGGCATAACTTCAGTTAAATGCTCTTTAAGTCACCTGGGACCAGTTACGCTGGTAATCCATCTCAAACCGTTTTATTCTCCTGCATTTAATACAACCATTGTCCCAGGTGGCCGTTTAGTCCTATACACTCTGCCTTCTCCTACCTCATGTGATCCCTCTACTTTTGCTCTGGACCCCATACTCCCCTGCATAAAGCAGTCCATACAAGAATTATCTCCTCTTTTGCTGTGGTGACATTTTCCCTGTTTATTGGATCATTCTCCAAAGCATACCGTTATGGAGATAAAGCCCATATTAAGAAAACCATGTCTTCCCTTGTCTCATATACCTGCTCAGCTACCATTCAATTTCTTTGCTCCTTTACTTAGCAAAACTTGGAAGAATCGTCTTTGAGTCTTCACTTCTTACTACCCACTGTCTCCTCAACCTACTCTAATCAGGCCTCTGTCTTTCACAACTTATAATATCTGCTGGGGCTGTCATAACAAAATACCACAGACCGGGTGGCTTAAACAACAGACATTTCTTCTCACTGTTCTGGAGGCTAGAAGTCCATGATCAAGTTACTAGAAAATTTGGTTTCTGGTGAGAGTTTGTTTCCTGGCTTATAAACAGGTATCTTCTTGTTGTGTCCTCATATGGCCTTTCCTCTGTGTTTGAAGAGAGAAAAAGAGAGAGAGTAGGTGAGCTTTTGTGTTCCTTCTTCTTCTAAGGACATCAGTTCTATTGGATTAGGGTCCCGCCCTTATTGCCTCGTTTAACCATAATTTCCAACATAAAGATCCAATCTCCAAACACAGTCACATTGGGGATTGAGACTTCAACATATGAATTTTTAGGGGAACACTATTTTCTGAAATAGTTCACCTGACCATCACCCACAATTTCCATTTTCACATTCCAGTGTTTGGTTCTCTGCCATTCTATTTAGTTCTGTGCTGTATTCCACTTGTTCTCACCATTTAACATAGTTGACTGCTCCGTCCTTTCTGAAGCATTTTATTATCTTGTATTTCATTTAACAAGATATTTTATTTCTTAGATGCCACCTGTACTCCTACATTATAATAAGTGAACTTTAATCAAAGTCACAAAATAATTACTGGCAAAATTTTTGCATCATTTTTATTCTGGATCTACATGATTTCTTAGCAGGTGTTGAATGACAACCACTTTGGAAACTTTGACACTGTCCCAAACAGTTAAATACATACCTACCAAAATACTCAACCATTACATGCATAGGTGTTTACCCCTGAGAAAGTAAAGCACATGTTCATCCAAAGAACTGTACATGAATGTTTATAGCAGTGTTATTCGTAATAATCCAAAACTGGAAACAACCAAAGTATCCAGCAATATTGAAATAGGTAAACTAATGGTCATATACATACAACAGAATGTTACTCAGCAATATAAGGGAATAAACTTTTCATATATGTAACATCATGGATGGATCTCAAAATAATTAAGTAGAGTTAGAGAAGACACACAAAAATTATATTTTGTGTGGTTCAAATTGTTTAAAATTCTAGAAGTTCTAACTAGTCTAATTAGAAGAGGGCACAAGGATGGTCTGATGAGAAGGATTACCAAAGCCATAAAGATATTTTAGAGGGTAATGAATATGTTCAATATCTTGATTATGATTGCTCCACAGGTATATATACATACACATACCCATATATATTAAAATGTGTCAAATTTTGTACATTACTTATTTATGTGTTTATTTTTTAATTGAGATATAACTGACTTTCAACAGTATATTAGTTTTAGGTATACAACATAGTGATTCCATATTTTTATACATTACAAAATGATCACTACAATAAGTCTAGTTACTTTCTGTCACCATACAAAGATATTACAATATGATTGACTACCTCTAGTGATATGATGGTTATTTCAGGAAGTTTTGCTATAAAGGATAGCAGAGAAAAGAGAATGTAGAGTCGAGGGTGCTTATTTTTCTACAAGATGGGAGTTGTTATGACATTTTTGCATACAAGTTTTTGAATAGGTAAAATGTTATAGAATGTAGTTAGGACTGTTGCTATTCAGTAAATATTTGCAAAAAAAATAAACACACAAAAAAACTTTTTTCTAGGCAGATGACTTTCAGCTCCCACTTGCCCACTCAGACGGGCCCTGAGGTACAGTGAGTAAATTACATGATGATACATGGTGACTCTGTGTCCAGATCATGAGGATGAAAGCTGGTCTTAGGAGAAAGAACAGTTGATCCATTAGAATAAAATGAACGGTACAACACAGTACATTGGGACTGTTAGAGAGAGATGGGGAGATTTATTTGTGGGAGCCTTAAATATTTTATTCTCTATATATTTACTGATTGACTTCTATGTGCCAGGTACTATCCTAGAGCATAGAGCGCAGAAGTGAAAACAAAAAAACCACAGAAGCAACCCTGCCTTCATAGAGCTTGCATTCTAGTGGGGTGAAGGGCAGATTGACGAAAGTCAAAACAAAATAAATAATTATAAATGTTCTAATTTATAAGTACTCTGGGAAGAAATAAAGAGTGAGATAAGAAGGAAGTGTGGAAAAGAGGTAAGGAATATGGATGTTTTCTTTTGCATGTCTATTCCCAGTGAAATAAGAAGCAAGATCATGAGCAGAAGATGTGCTAAAATTTTGAGTTAGGGAATAAGATATGACATAGTGACCTGGGAAGGTGGGAGAGTGAATTGTTTAGCAAAATGTGGTGGAATTGCCAGGCAGCATGGAGGAACCACTTGAGATTTGAGGTAATAAAATGGAAACAGATCCAATCAATATGACACATGTTTTTCTCCAGCCATCTTCAGCTGAATAGGTACAGCCTGTGAACACGTGGAGAATGGATTAGATTTGACCTGCATTTGGGGATCATTTAAGCAATCTCCCAATCTCTCAGACCGTAAACTTCAGGAATATTTAACCCCAGCTTTTTATCTGTTTTTTATATCTAATCATTCACTAAGTTATTCAACCCAAGAGGATGGCCAAAGTCAGAACTCCTGAATGATACGGAGTAGACAGAGGAAGGAGCTCATGAGGAAGGCTGGGACAAAGGAATTGAAGAGGAAGGAAAACCAGGAAAGTAGGAGGGATTAGTCAACAGTAGCAGCACAACTCTTTAAGTAAAACCTCCACCTACTCAATCCCTCTTACATCATTTTTCTCTTTTCCATTCCTATTGCTGAGGATTGATGAGATTATTCAATTGCTAGTATTTGTCTCCCAAACTATAAATGGTTCTTCAATTCATCCTTCATGGTTGTCAAATTTCTTATCTGAATAAATCAGCTCATGTTATTTTTCCTACCCCAATACCTAAGACCTCAGGATTTGGGCAATCAAGTCCAAACTTTTTACTTCATATTCAAAGTCTTCCATGTGATGGTACCAACCAATGCTTCTCACTTCATCATCCTGCAGCGTCTTCTTTCACACTTTTACTCCCTTCTCCGCTGATCACTAACATTCCTAGACAGGGCAGAGATGTTCAATCCTCCCTGACTTTGTACATATCCTAGAATTACCCTCATCCTAGAATTACCAAGATACCCCTCTGCATATACCAAAAATCTTTTCATCCAAGAATTAACATGAATGTTAACTCCTTGTAAAGCCTTTTCTGAGCTCACTATTTATAAATACTTTCTTTTCTTACAATGTGGACATTTTAGGTACCTATTTTCACACTTATTTTATTTCATTTTCTCCTATACAAAGTTTCAGACACACATCTATTAAAGTTAGTGACTCTGCCTTTTTAATCCTAGTATTTTCTACCCCCAAACCTTCCAAATTTTGCATCCTTGCCATATATTTATTGAAATAGTTGATTTTTGAATTCTGAATTCGTTTGGGCCAAATTATGAAGAATTTACTATAGGTGTGTTTGTGTGTGTGTGCACATGTGTACATGCTGCAAAAATATATAGATCGATAACACCTTGCTGATTTTCCCTCTAAAGTACCTACAAGTTTTAAGTAATTCATCGTATCACGATCTAGAGGGTTTCGTTTCCCAGTTGTTAAATGTAGCATTTGATACTCGATATTGAGAGCACAGATGCTAACTGAAATTCTCCTTCTACTAAAGAGAAACTGAGGCCCAGTGAGATGTAATAATTCACTCTTGATGGTACATATTCCAGCTGTACACTCTGGAAACTTGCCAAATCACTCAATACCATCTCTGATTTGATTCAGTTATACACAGTTATACATCTGTGGCTTTTAAGAATGTCAGGGCAGGGAGGTACTTAAGGATCATATAATCATAATAAGCACATTTATGGAGTTTCCACCTGGCACTGTGTTAGGAACCTTACAAACATCATAATTAATACTCACAATAACCTTGGGAAGTGGCTATTCTTATTCCCATTTTAATGAGAAATGTATTCTTAATAGGATGAACTTACCTGCAACCACTGCTTTCAAATGACAGAGATACAGCTTTCTGGCTTCAAAATCCATGCTCTTAACAATTTTAGAGCAATGAATTAGTTGACTCTTGTCTATTGCATGTGATGAGAAGAAAATGATACTAATTTTCAAACTGGTTCTAGAGAATTTCATCAACAATGGGTGAAAAAGAAGTTGTTAGAATGAACCTATGAAAATGATTTTTGCTTAACTCTCACCCATTTTATCTAACCAAACTTTTAGTCTGTTTTATTATTCATTTATCCATTCATTCACTCAACAAAATTGTGTTGAATACCTACTCTGAGTCTATGACTGTTCTAGATACTCTTGGGATACATTCATGAATAAGACACGAAAGACCCCTTCCCTCATAGAGCTTATATTTTAGCAAGGGTGGGACAGAAATAAACGATAATCTTAATGAACTAACTACATAGTATATTAGAAGATGATAAGCGCTGTAGACATGTTTCAAAAATTAGAAAAGTAGATACAAATTTTGAAATGGGGGAGTGTATAGTTGCACATTTAAACAGTAAGCTCATTGGAAGAGCACTCCCAGCAGAGGAAAGAGCCAGTGCAAAGTTGTGACTGCATATTGGAGGAATAGTAAGACCAGTGCCCTGGGAGAGAGGGAGTGAGGGGGTGAGTTTTAAGAGCAGAGATCTGAGAGAGGCTGAGAGAGAGGACAGAGATCTCTGTGGCATATGAACCCACGCTGTATTCTTCTGTTCCTCTCTTATCTGAGTCTCTCATCCTTTGCTTTTGCTTCTGCCCTGGCACAAGTTTGGGTCAGGAAATCAATTGTGTCATATAGCAGTTTTATTTACTTACCAGTGGAAACCTCATTTTTGTAGCTGTTGATTATTATAGTGAAGTCTAACTAATATGGAGAATCTGCCCCTCTGTGGTATCGAGACAGGAGCATAAAAGATAAGAGTAGATAGCTGAGTACAGAAGAGAATTTGGAGTCCCTTACTCCTGGGCTCTGTCCAGACCTTGTCTTCTTTTTGGGTTGATGTTAACCCTTCGTGGTAGGTATTCTCTAACAAAACTCATGGGTCTTTGCTGCAGGAGCCGATAAAAAGATCTGATCCTAGAAGAGACTTCATTTTCTAAAATTTCTCCCAGAAGTTTTTTGTGTCCTCTCTTCTTCTAACCTGAACATCGGTCAAATACTTGATAACTGAGGAATTTACAGTAAAATCTTGAAACTTGAGTTTTTAAATTCTAAGTTTCCGAGCTCATAAACCCTTAGATTTGAAGGAAATAAGAAGGCTGTTGCTCTGCCCTTGAATTTTCGCTCCAATTAAGCACTGCTTTCTCGAAGGGTGAGCATCTCCGCTAGATGTTAGAATTTATTTTTATTTTTAAAATGTTTTGCCTTTAACAAAGAGCATGATGATTTCTCCCTCACGAATAACTGATCATCAGAGAAAGTCTCAAAAGACGTCGCACTGATTAGCGTCTCTGAGTAAAACACAGATTTTAAATCCTGGCTAGGCTTTCCCCCTGATTATCTCTGGGAGAAAGAAAACACAACATATCCAGAGGAGAGATTTTAAGTTTATTTTATCTTTTTGTACTTATAATAAAGACTTTTCTTCCCAAACTAATCAGCAACCCATTGGCTGGAACCCAAGCCTGGCTCATAGGAAATTCGAGTCAGAAATAGATAGCGGGAAGCTGTCTTTTTGTGCAATATCTCAAGAAAAGTAAAACAAATTTGATCATTATGAAGCCTGAGTCACCTCATCACTACGAAGCACCCCCTTTCTTGCCATTGCATGAACGGTGAGAACCTTAACATTGACAGCCTGCCTTGTCCTAACTTGAGATTAGCCTCAGTCATCCTGGTTACCTGCTTAGAGGACTTGAACAATCATATATATATATTCTTGAAATAGAACAGGAAAGCATTCACTTTTAGCTAACGTTTACTGGGTCCTCATTCTGTGGCAAATTCCATGGAGATGTTTTGGGCCAAATGTTGAAGCCTGGGAGCAGATAGAAGAGCTGCCCAGGGTACAACCAGACTTAGAGCTGAATGAATTTTCCCTGGAAATCAAAGCCTTCAAAATATTGCACTTATTTATGCTGACAAAATATTCAAAGAGCCAGCATGAACATTTGCTCTAAGAGGGCAAAAAAATAAAACTCAATAAAATCCATCTCATCTATCTGATTAAGCTAAAATGCTAGTTGAAGTTGATTGTTTTATTTGGCACCTAAGTATGTGAATTTTTTTTTTCCTTGCCAATTAGTAGCAGTGGCAGGACCATGCAGAACATCTGGTAACTGAGGATTTTATCACTAACTTTATTTTACTGGATTAAGCGGTGACTGGGCCAGAAAGGAAGAACGTGTGTGAGGGGGCAGGGATGCTAAGTAGTACCCCAGATACCAGCAGAGTAATTAAGTTTGGGCTAACAATATTTAAATGAAGGGATTCCAAGGCAGGCATCTTAAATAAGTAGGGAGATGTTCCCAATGTTCCCAGGGTTTAGCGGTAGTCTCTAATCACAGTCTTTTTTCTCCTTTTATCTCTTTATATATGACTTTCTACATCTTCCCAAAGGGATGGACTTGGCTTCTTTCTCTGGATTATTAAAACCTGTGGAGGAAGGGCAGTGGTTTCAGGGTCTTGCTGAACAAGCAGTCAGCACAAACGCTTGATGAATTCATGATAAATGACAGCCACGGTTGATGGGTCAGTGATTGGTAAAATGATGAAGAGTTGAACTTCATCCTCAAAAACGGCTACAGCATAGTGGAAAGAATATTGGATCAGAAGCCAGGAACCTTAGGGCAACTTAGTGCAACTGTGGCTACTTCCTAGTTATCTGACACCTCTAAGTCACTTACTTTCTCTGGGTCATAGTATAGTGGACTTAATGATGTTTTGAAAGTTCCTTTAGTAAGCAGGATTTCATTACGAATGAGAAAAAGCTAAACTAAATAGTGCTAAATGAGAGCTGTGAATATCACTTCTACCTCGGTCCCCATTAAGATCCTTTCTCACCTCATGTTTGTGGGTGTCTGTCCCCTGACTCCTTGTTGACTGACTGCTCCACATGAAGACTTCACACTGATGATACTGATGGAGAAAGTAAAGTCTGGGATGTTGGGAACAGTAACAGGTGGACAGGAGATATATTTGGAGACAGAAGGACTTGATTTTAAGATCCCTCAAATCATTCAGCTTGGGCTTCCATCGTGGCACAGTGGTTAAGAATCCGCCTGCCAATGCAGGGGACATGGGTTCGAACCCTGGTCCGGGGAAGATCCCACATGCCGCCGAGCAACTAAGCCCGTGCGCCACAACTACTGAGCCCACGTGCCACAGCTACTGAAGCCCAAGCACCTAGAGCCTGTGCTCGGTAACAAGAGAAGCCACCGCAATGAGAAGCCCGTGCACCACGATGAAGAGTAGCCCCTGCTCACTGCAACTAGAGAAAAGCCCGCGCAGCAACGAAGACCCAAGGCAGCCAAAAGTAAATAAACACATAAATAAATTTTTTAAAAAATCATTCAGCTGGGGCTTCCCTGGTGGCGCTGTGGCTGAGAATCTGCCTGCTAATGCAGGGGACACAGGTTCGAGCCCTGGTCTGGGAGGATCCCACATGCCACGGAGCAACTTGGCCCGTGAGCCACAACTACTGAGCCTGCGTGTCTGGAGCCTGTGCTCCGCAAAAAGAGAGGCCGCGATAGTGAGAGGTCCGCACACCGCGATGAAGAGTGGCCCCCACTTGCCACAACTAGAGAAAGCCCTCGCACGGAAACGAAGACCCAACACAGCAAAAATAAATAAATTAATTAATAAACTCCTACCCCCAACATCTTCTTAAAAAAAAAAAAAAATCATTCAGCTTACTTTCCACGCGTCCATGGTGCCAAACTTTGCCTTGCTTCAGCCCCCAATTTTCATGTGGTTTGATGAAATGACCACTGTAACTACTCCGTTAAGACTTTTCAGCAACTCCCAATTGTTGTTAGAATAAGTCAGATCCTTAGTATAACGGGACTGGTTTACATTTCCCCAGGCTCCCCCTCTGTGTTCCAGCCATTCCAGACGTAATGAAATGAATCGCCTTGCACTGCACCCACACACACACCTCTCTTTCAACTCCATGAATCTCTCCCTGTCTCTCTGTCAACTCCATGACTTTATTCTTTTATCATCTCAGACAAGAAAAGATGAAGCAAGAATAAATGTTAACTCACAGTCAGGTCCCACTTTTGCTTACAGTCATTCCAAGCAGTCGTATCTGATCCCTGTCCCACCTACAACCGTCCCCTTAGCTCTTCTCTCACGCTCATTGAACTTAATCACCATTTCCCCTGCTCTCTTGCTCACTCTGGCCTAGTGCCTGGCACAGCGCCTGCTAAATGAACTCATTCATTCACCATATTTGTTCAACCGAATGGACCGGGAAACAGGAAACCATGGTGCTTCTATCACCGTGATATTATCACTCGGATTAACTTAACCTTTTTAGCCTCAATATCATAATCTATAAAAGAGAAATTTCATTATATGATCTTTTTCATATGATGCTTTGGTTCCTAGAAATAGTTTTCCCCAAATAAAATAGCACCCATAGAAAGGAATTCAAGCATTTCCTCAATAACTATATGTAGAAAATACAGGCTGAAAATCAGATTGGGTAGAGCATTAACACAGAAAATAAGAAGTTTATATGTTGATATCATAAGAAATGATCATATAATTTTGATTCCTGATATTTGAGAGATGCTCATGTCATAATAATGATGAAATTCTCATTTTCATGATGACTCTATTCACATTTCATGATCTCACTATATGACTCAGTTGATCCTCACACAACATACAACTTAGTATATGCTTGAATTAACTGTAGGAGGGTTCTCTTTTTCTCAGTTTGAGAGCTGATTTGGCAAATATCCTCCTCCGATGACTTTTGAGTTGAGCTGGTGGGAAGACAAGTGAGAGGAAGAAAAATAGACATATTTATTGTTAAAAGGGAGAATAAATCTATCCCAGATAGAGATGCTATTAATATTCTGAACCACATGGTGAAACAAAGGTATGTTTCCTGTGCAGGTTAAGAAGCTGTGGGGTAATAAACAAGACATTCTGTGGCTTCATTTTTCCAGCTGCTAGTGGAGATGCTTGACATTTACCAACATGCATGCGGCTGTTTGACAGAAAATGGAACTATTACATCTTTCCAGCAACTGTCCACTAGGCATATCTCACTCCTCACTGCTGCCAGAAGTCTCCTTGAGCCTCGAGTGGAATTTCCTGCAGAGGAAATTTCAAGTGCAGTGAAAATAAAGGGTAGGGGGACATTTAAAGCAATGGCAAGAAATAGCTCTTAAAGGCAGCAATTTTCTGGGCTATGTCTTACGCTTTTGATGAGAAAGAAAAAATAAAGATCAGTGTGTATTCTGACACCTCAGTCATCTCTTCTAGCCCAAGTCTCAGAAAAGGAATCATCTTTAGCAAATAAAAGATGGTACTGTGTCACTGTCCTCTTTGCCAAGTTCCTGCATTCTCCTCATTGGTAGAAAGGTTAGAAATGTATCACTTTGTTGGAAGAAGCATGAAAATGAGTGGGAGCTTATTTAGTAATCAACTACCCCCTCTTTCTTTTCTTTGCTGCAATCTGGAAACTCCAGAGCGATGCCATTGCTAAGCAACAGATCAGACATTTCTTTTCAAGGTGCAGGTGAATAGGAAGGTATCATGCCTGCTCAATCAGAGCCCACATGGATGCATCAGCCCTCTGCTCATCAGGGTGTTGGGTGGAGGCAAATCTTGCCTTGCACTCTGCACCCTTCATTGAGATGTGCACCAGTCTGGACACAGGAGGCAAAGGTTCTGAACCCAGAGGTGTCATGAAGAACAGGAGCTTGTCTGAGCCAGTTCATGTCACTAGACCTAGTTTCCCAATGTGTAAAAGAAGGTAATTGGACTATAGATGAGTATTTCTCAAATTTTTATTGCATCAGAATAATCTGAAGAAGAGATTTCTGTGCAATCTCTGAGTCAGTGGATTTTGGAGATTAACCAGGTGTCTTTATTATTAAGCAATCTACCACTGATTTTGATACAAATTGAAGACTAGATCAATAAGACTGAACAGTTTCTAAGAATCCTTTCTCTCAGGACTTCCCTAGTGGTGCAGTGGATAAGACTCCGCACTCCCAATGCAGGAGGCCCGGGTTCGATCCCTGGTCAGGGAACTAGATCCCATATGCATGCTGCAACTAAGAGTTTGCATGCCATAACTAAGGAGCCCGCCTGCTGCAACTAACACCTTGTGCAACCAAATAAATAAATAGTTAAAAAGAAAAAAAAAAAGAATCTCTCTTGATGTTCTGAGTTTATAAATCTGGATTAAATGTGTTCAAAATTGTTCATCAGACAAAAATCTAATAGGCAATTCCTTAGGAAAATTTTATGGTCACTGAGCCAGGAAAGCATTGTGTATTTCATAAGCTTTGTTTATTTAACTTACTAACCATTAGAAGCAACAATGTCATTTGACCCTGAAGTTACTTTGACTCCTCTTTTGTCTCCCATGTACAATTAATACTTATAATAATAATGGTAGTTAAGACTCACATAGCACATATTTTGTGCTAGGAATTCTTCTAAGTCCTTTTTATTTGTCAACTAGTTTAATTTTTACAACTCTATACTTTTGGCGTAATTATTAACCTCACTTTACTGATGAGGAAAATGAAGCTCAGAGAGCTTAAATAATTTACTCAAGGTCCTGCCGCTAATACTAGACTAAGCTAGAATTTGAACCCAGGAAGTCAACTCCAATATTCATACTTAGCACTATGCCGTTCTGAACCTAGTTTACTGGTGCAGCTTTGCTATTTCCAGAATTTATGGTACTATCTTGATTTATTCTTATATTTTAATTCCTACTAGCAAATCCCTAATTTATGTTGATGCCAATTCACCATAAATAACTTCAAGGATTTACCAAGCATCTTGAAATGTGAGTAGTATCATGCTACAACATGTAATAATAAAGATCTCTGCTTTCCAGGAATTATACAGTCTTTTTGATAAACTTCCAGGTTTTCTTATTTCTGGTCTGTCTAAAATAATTTTCTACAGGTAGTTTTGACCACAGCTTTTTTCACTTTATGAGCACAAATTTGCTACCAACTTAATGCTTTGGGTTACATTTTAAGTGTCAATAATTAAAAACACTTTATCCCCTAGTTTCATGGTATCTAAAGGTACTCATTACTCAGTTTCTTTACTGAGCTTTCATGCAAAGCAGTCAAAATATTACAGAGAAATGTTACCCATATTTAAATGTTCTAAATCAAACTTTTCCATCTTTGAAATCCTATTTAGAATTCGTATTTGCTAGGAAATCCTAAATCAAATTAAGGAAAATTGATTTTCAAAGCATTTATAACTCCCAAAAGGATATTTTGCAAGTGTGATTGTAGATGTGTTTGAATACATCTGTGGAACAGTTTCACACATAGATAATATTCAGAATTTATACAATAAAGCTATATTTAATTCTGGTCTTAGCTAGTTGAATTTCATATCATAAAATCAATCATGTGTCAAAGCTTAATTCTCAAAATATTAAAAATGTAATTCTTATGTAAATAAATAGTGATCATTTGTCAACATTTTAATTTAATTCATTAAAGAGGAAACCAGTGATTGGAAAAAAACTGATTCAAAAAATATATAAAAGAAATGAGATTTTATATAATCAGTGACATAAAGTAGAACACTGACCTAAGATGTTTACATTAGATTTAAAATAAATATTCGTATCTTACATTGCAATAAAATCATGGGCTTTAAGTTATCTTTTCTCATTACAAAAAATAAAATCACCTTGTTTTACCATTATTCTAAAAGTTAACCTCTAGCTTTTATGCAGTTATAAAATATTTGGGCCATAATCGATGGTAAATATTATGTTGAACATAGAATCCCCAAGAGAGTCAGTTGGCCCTTAGATAAAATGTTGGACAGCGCTCTAGTATGATATTAAACTTTTACACAGTCAATGTTTTGCTTTATTCCCAAATTTAGGATCATTTGATTACATGTTTATTCCATAGAATTCACAATGCTTTCAGAAATTTGGCTCATTTTGGTGGATAACAGTTATTTTTAGTGTTAAATTTAGCAAGCATAGGATAGATCTTTCTTGCAGGAAAAGTTACTGTAGATCAAGAGAGATTGTATCAGTACAGGTGAGACTAAAGTCCACATGACCATGAAGAAAGAAACTGTAATAGAGCAGGTAAGTGGTGACAAATGCTTAAACAAGGAAAGACAGTGACTGGTGCATAGGAGTCGTTACATAAATTTTAATGGAATAAATATGTCGAAATACAACTTTAAAGAAAACAAATGATTCTAACAGCTACCCTTTGGCAAAAATAAATGAATAAAAGGTAGATTAGCCAGGCAGTTCTTTTAAAAGTATTCTGAGGGCTTCTCTGGTGACGCAGTGGTTAAGAATCCGCCTGCCAATGCAGGGGACACGGGTTTGAGCCCTGGTCCGGGAAGATCCCACATGCCGCGGAGCAACTAAGCCCGTGCGCCACAACTACTGAGCCTGCACTCTAGAGCCCGCGAGCCACATCTACTGAAGCCCGGATGACCGTGCTCTGCAACAAAAGAAGCCCACACACCACAACGAAGAGTAGCTCCAGCTCTCCGCAACTAGAGAAAGCCCACGTGCAGCAGCAAAGACCCAACGCAGCCAAAAATAAATAAGTAAATAAAGTATTCTGAGATTTGAGACTATTTTTTCTCACCTGTTTTATTATCTGTTGTTGCTACATCCACTACTTGGTTAATGGCCTCAAATAGAAATGCACCGATATTTTCTTTTCTATTAGTTTTTTGTGATT
Organism: Delphinus delphis; assembly: GCF_949987515.2. Lineage (NCBI taxonomy): Eukaryota > Metazoa > Chordata > Mammalia > Artiodactyla > Delphinidae > Delphinus > Delphinus delphis. The sequence goes on along the minus strand of NC_082703.1, from coordinate 9,090,871 downwards.
GTACTTGTTCCCTTTGCCTGGAATGTCCTTCCCTCAGGTGTCCCCATGGCTCATTCACTTCCCGCAGGTGTCAGCGCCTGTGCCATCTCCCCCCCCCAGATGCTTCCCCTGACCACTTTCTCTGAAATAGCCATCTCACTCTTGATACTTCTTATCCTGGTTTGCTTCTCTTCAGAGCTGCAGATATATAGCATCAATATTTATTTTAAAAATAAACTTCAGAGTATTTTACGTCCATAGTAAAATTGAGTAGAAAGTAAAGAGAGGTCCCATAAACCTCCTGCTTCACACCTTATAGCCTTTCCCACTACCAACATCCCACACCAGAGTAGTACAATTATAAAAATCAGTGAACCTACACTGGCTTGTCATCATTACCCAAAGTCCGTAATTTACATTAGGGTTCACTCTTGGCATTGTACACTCTACAAGTTTTGATAAATGTATAATAACACGTATCCACCATTACAGCATCACACAGAAAGTTTCGCTGCTCTACATATCTAACTACATTCTGCCTGTTCATCCCTCCCCTCCCCCAAATCCCTAATTACCATCAAGGGAGTGAAAAGAAGTTTCCAGCGTCCTTATTTGACTTTCTTAGAGAATGGTAAAATCTTTAGAGTATAGGAACTATGTATTGCAGACAAGACTTTTAACCTCTAATCACCTGATAAAAATACACCTGTCATAGTAGAATTACAAGACTTGCCGATTGATCAATTGGTTGATTGACTTTGGGAAATGGAAAAAGAAAGGAGGCTAGCACACAGAGGTCAGAAGCAGCATGGAAAAGGGCAGGTGATTTCTTAACAGTAATCGTTGTTTATTTTCTTATTTTAAAGGGTTTTGTTTTCTCCCCCAACCCATTGTTGCTTTTGAATGGAATGAGATTAAATCCATATGATGACTGATAGGCTGCGTGTTCCAAGGATTCTTATTAGAATTTGCTCTAATGTCAGGAAATAACTTAGAAGCCTGACCTGTGCACATCTACAGAGTTAGGCATGTCTGAGTTGCTTCTGCTAATGTTTCCAGGAAGCTATCATGCCAGGTACATGACTTGTTGCCTGGAAACCTCAGAACCCAAACTTTAACTGCACAGGAGGCACTTTTCTGACGGGGCTCCATGGGTATTTTGCGAACTCATCTCAGAACTCTGTGAGCTGGTATCCATAGTCAAAGCAAAGTGGAAGATAGGGACAATTTTCCAGAAAATTTATGAAATAATCCTATGGCTCTAATTACCCCAAATTATTGAACTTTCTAAAAAATATTTTTAGTGGAGTATAGCTGATTTACAATGCTGTGTTAGTTTCAGGTGTACAGCAAAGTGGTTCAGTTATACATATACATCTATCCACTCCTTTTTAGATTCTTTTCCCATGTAGGTCATTACAGAGTATTGAGTAGAGTTCCCTGTGCTATACAGTAGGTCCTTATTAGTTACCTATTTTATATATAGTAGTGTGTATATGTCAATCCCAGTCTCCCAATTTGTCCCTCCCTGCCCTTACTATTTTGTTACCATAAGTTTGTTTTCTATAACTGTAACCCTGTTTTGTAGATAAGTTCATCTGAAACAGAAACCCTCAGATTTTGCCTTTTATCATCAGCAAAAGTATGATTATTTAATAAGTATGAAGAACCACTTCTTCTCCTGGCTGAACTAGAGTACTAATTTTTAGGTTCTGGTTCAGAGACAGTAGTAGGAATTAGAAACTTGCCTCTTTCCATGGCCAGGGTCCCTTACCCCTCAACTGTGGGCTCAGTATACTTATAGCTAACAATTTTACAGCTTTTACATGAGCAGGGAATATATGAAGGACTTCACATAGAATAATTCATTTAATCGTCACAAGGATCATAAACGGTAGGTGCTATTATTTCATTGCACAAGTGAGGAAACTGAAATACAGAGATGGAGTAACTTTAAGAAATGTCACAAGGTCATTAAGCTAGAATTTGAGCACGGGTTGTTCGGCTCTAGATTTTGTTTCGTTGAGGCTCAGGAGACAATTCTGACCTCAACAGGGGTTTAAGAAATTCTAAGCTAACACAGCAGTGGCTTCAATGAATTTATTTGTTGCTTGGCAAGCTCTAACCTTACAGCCTAACTCTGACAGTTGGATTTCTGCATTATTCCCGAGGCCGAATCCGTATCTCCTAGGAACGTTCTATTTTCTGGATCCTGGCTTTGCCTAATCAGAAGGATAAACTTCTGCCCAGCAACTTCACAAATGAGAAAAGAAACAGCATTTTGGAGATGGGCACAACATTGGAAATCAACTATAGTTCAATAATAATAATAAAACAGCATTTTTGATGATTGGTTTACTCATTTACCCATTTACTTATTCATCAACTATTATTTGCCAGCAATGCACTTTGTAAGAGTTTGGGGAAGGAATTCCAGGCACAACAAGCACCCCAAGAAATAGAAGGGAGATTAACAAATATCTATTCGGGGCATACTGTGTGCTGAACATTGTTCTTGGTGATGAGAATACAGTAGGCACCAAAGCAAAGTTCCTGCTCTCATGGAACTTACACTGCAGTAGGGAAGACAGATACAGACAAATATATGTCATACAGCATAACAATATACTGTGTTAAAGTTTGAAGTGTTAGAAGCAAAATAAAGACGATAAAGACAAAAACAATAAAATAAAGGGTAATTTTTTTTAAGAGAAGGTCAGGAAGGTCTTCTTGACAAGATAGCATCTGAACCAAAACTAAAAGGAGATAGAATAGGCAATGCAAGTGGATAAAGGGCCATCACTGTGGGAACGGGAAGAATAATTACACACACCCTGTGGCAAAAACATGCAACAAGGAAGCTAACATGTCTGAAGAGAGTGAGTTAGTGGGAGAGTGATGGAAGGTGAAGTTAGAAAGGTGCCAGGGGCCTGGATTCTGTAGGAATTTGTAAGACAGGGAAGAACCTGGGTGCGGTTGTAGTAAGAATATAGACAGATTATTGACTTACTGATGTTATTTATTCAAGTAATTTATTCCATAAATTAGCTCATTTACACATTATCAAAATCTCACTCACTCTTGTAGAATCATAGAATATTAAAGCTGAAAAGGGTATTCACATTATTCATTATAGTCATAAATCTTATACTTGGTTCTCTCAGAAAAATGACAAAAAGAAAGAAAGAAACAAAAACCCCAACAGCAACAGTAACAAATTAACTGCTTAGGGAATGTGTACATGTTAATCATTGTGCAAAAGACTTTATGTACATTGCTTTCACTTCAGTCTCAGAAAGAAATGGTAAAACAAATCTCACAGAAGCAAAGTAGCATTACTGCAAGGGTACCACCCAGCTTTGCCTGAATAATGCCAAGGAGGGGAACTCATAAAGTCAGGACAGGGAGGAAATGAGAATGTGCTTTGTGATACAGGCCTGTAAGCCTTCAACCGTCCCTCTCCATTTCCCTTTTTTCTTATTTGGTGAGCATTTTTTCTGTGTGTGTGTGTGTGTGTGTGTGTATGCATGTGTGTTCTTCCCTAACTAGATAGACAAGGCCATTAGGGTAGCTTGAATAGGAAAGGCAGATGTGTCACAATGAAGTTAGGGAGACTGAAGACATCTTAGCAACACGGGGCCAATTTAAAATTTTCCAAAGTCAAGTGTAAATTGCTTAGTCGCATACGTTCAGGTACCTCAGGACATGCATTGTTTAATCCGAGACAAACTCACATTAACCAAGGTCACAGATCCTGAGATGCAAAATCAGGAAATACATTTATTAATGTGCATTGAAAATTGAGAATAAGGGGCTGGAAACTTGAGTTCTTCTTCCAATGCATTGTATACTATAGACACACAACGTGAAAAGCCGGAATATGATGAGAAGGTCGCATAGAATCAGCACAAAATAGTTAGATAATTTAATTTTTACTGATATCCAGCTAAGATTCTTGATATCAATAATACAGGTAGTTTGAGTCCTTAGACCTACCTGTCCACCAGAAAGGGCTCAGATGAGCACTGCCAATAGTTGCCCAAGTATTTCTCCATTTTCGCTGGTTTTAGGGTTGAAGTCATTTTTTTCTCAGTGTAGTGCAACAGTAACAGGGGTCCCATATGGCCCGTTTCTCACATGGCAACACTTTAAAGAAACCACAGTCTAGCTAAAGTAATTAAAAAACAATTCTAGCTTTTACTCGTAGTGCTCCATGAACATTAATGAGAATCCGATTCTTAACCCACAGCAGGAATCCACAAAAAGAATTCCCTTCCTTCTCTTCAATTGTCTCACAAACTGCAGGTGCCTTGAACCTCCCATTCGCTCCTCACTTTCAGCTCTCTTCACCAACTACCCCCAAAACATCCTGCCCACGTGGGATCTTTGCTTTCCCCCTTCCATGACACCCTACAGCAACTGTCTCCTGAGAGAGGCTGTTTACAGTTATAGTCGTAACCACCAGCTGTGCCAACTTGCTTCTAGAGGGTGGAGTCACCAGCAACTTTCCATGCCTCGGTCTCCCTCCATCTGCAGCAAGCGAAGTTCACAGAGAACCTTAGGAATGGATTTCTTCTCTTGCTCAGCCTGAATTTCTCAGGAGAAATTCTAGTACAGAGTTCTGAAGGAAGACCTCTGGTAAATTAAAATTCTTCATCTTGTTGTATCCGTATAGAGTATCACATTCAAGAATGTAACTGGGTCAAGGTCGCTTCAAGGTGACCATGTTTATGTCTGTTCTGGCCCATTATCAGTAGATAATATAATCCAAATATCTAAAAAAAAAAAAACCCATTATTTTCTTTACATTCAAGTTCTTAAGTGCTATCTCACTGTAGCCCTTGGAACTTAGGACTCTGTAATTATCTAAAGGATCAGTTAATATTTTCACAACACTCATGTGCTTATCACCCTCAGACAGCACTTCAGTTTTATATCCATTAATGCAGCAAAGAGAGTAACTTTAATTCCCAGCTGTCTAAAATCTTGAAAGTAGTATAGCAGCTAGTAAATCAGCCTGTAAATTTTCTTTTTAGTCCTGGACTAACATACTTTTGTCAAAAAGGGATATCATAGCAGTGAACTATAATAAAGCTGAGGTTGAGAGACAACACACAGTCTTAAAAAGGGAACATTTTACACACTGGAACTATTTTCATAGGGAATATTTGATGCATGGAGATTTTTGTAGAAATTAAGTCAAAGAGCGGCACTTTAGAGCACTGGAAAAATTCATGGTTTTTTGACCTCAGTGTTGTAGAGTTCTGTGTTTCTGAGCTCTCTTGTCATCCACTGCATCTGACGTCACATTATATAAGTTTCCAACATATTTTTATGATCCTAATATTGAACCACTTTGACTAGTTCCTCTTTTGTCTTCATTCTTATTTCTGACCTTGGATTCATCTTTTTAAAATCCCTTATCATTGCTAAATGGTGCTATTTACATAATGTACTATTTCTTCCGCTGTATGCTTGTATCTCCCAGTTCAACCATTCTTTGAAGGCTACCTCTGTCTATACCATCTTCCTCCCATCCCTTGGGTATGCGGATCTAACTCAGCCCTCAGAAACCTCGAACGCTTTGCAAGTCTCTATAACCAACTTAATCCTCCCTAGTAACACCAAGTGTTATCCAGAAGGAAATTTTAAATAAGGGAACATTTTGTTTGTATGGATAAGAGTATGTTTACTATATAAATCATGCACTCAGTTGAACATCTCACCTATTCGTAAGTAAGAAAAGGGGTTATTATTTGAAGCCCATAGAATGAAATAAAAATCATGTTTATTACATTTAGCTCCCAAAGTTCTTTAATCCATACTCCTTGAACTGGTTGTAAGTCCAGTAGAATCTCAAAATGTGTAGGGTCGGGACTTCCCTGGTGGCACAGTGGCTAAGAATCCGCCTGCTAATGCAGGGAACGCAGGTTCGAGCCCTGGTCCAGGAAGATCTCACATGCGGCGGAGCAACTAGGCCCGTGTGCCACAACTACTGAGCCTGCGCTCTACAGCCCGCGAGCCACAACTACCGAAGCCCGCGTGCCTAGAGCCCGTGCGCCACAACAAGAAAAGCCACCGCAATGAGAAGCCCGTGCACCGCAACAAAGAGTAGCCCCTGCTCGCCGCAACTAGAGAAAGCCCACGCGCAGCAATGAAGACCCAACGCAGGCAAAAATAAATTAATTAATTTTTTTAAAAATTTGTAGGGTCCTCAGATATCATCTTGTCAAATTCCTTGCTTATGCATAAAACTCCACTTCAAAAACCCCAACAAATAGATGTCTATTTTTTTCCGAGCACTTCTCATTTGGCTTCTATCTCTGAAGAGCCAGTTTTGCACTCAGGAAAATTATAATCATGTTAATAAAGATATTAATTTAAAAGAACGATGGCTTGGGAAGTGATGGTGTTGATCATATATAATTCACACTTAACTAACTTAGAAAATAACCACATTATTTTCTTTGGACAATGAGGGGACCTTTGGGAGCAGAAAAAGATTTCAGAAATCCTGACCTGAAATATGAAGCTTAACTTGGATCAGACAGCATTCATCATTGAAAACCAATAGCCTTGGCAGGTAAACACACACAAAAACCAAACTGCCTTTTACCTGGATAGCTTAAAATACTGGTTCCTATGAGTAATCAACATTTTAGCCGTTAACCCCAATTGTGATCCAAATTGCCCTAACAATTCCAAACCTTGAATTATTATCCTCTGACCCTGGAATTTTGGGGCAAACTGGAAGTTACCAGAGATGATTATTATTTTTCTCAAATAGAAGTGTATCAAGTCCTGCACTTCCCACCATAGGACATTATAAAATCAGCAATGAATTCAAATTCGAAAGACAGAGTATGACTCTCAAAAATAGAGTATGACAATTTCACGATAATTGAGAAGCTCCTACACACACACACACACACACACACACACACACACGCACACATAAGCTCTTCACAGTTTAAAAAAAGTATACTAAAGAGAGCTTTGGCATTACAGATAGTCAGTCTGAAGGGTGCATGGGAAGGGAGCTAGCTGCACTACCTGCTTTAACGGTCTGGGGCGGCTCCCTATGTTTCCTCATCCCTCAGTGAAATGGGGTCATGGTTAAAGACAGGTTGACCTGTCTTTCTTGGAGGGGGGTCAGCTCCCTAGCTTCTAAATGCCTAGAGGAATCCTGAGATACAGGTACAAAGGCCCATGGTCCAGCTGTTGTGTGGCCTCTGGGCTGTCTTGCAGGGGAATTATGACCCACAACGTCAGAGAAATGATATGAGCTCAACTCAAGATTTGCATAAATTGAACATTAGCAAGTCCTAATATTTAAAATGGATAACGAAGTAAAAACTCTCTCCGAGCCGTTTGACAGCCTTATGACTATGCAGATGAGAAACCCAAAACTGACTACCAGGGGTCCGCAGAAAATACATCAGCAGAAATGCACAGCCCAAGCAGAGGATTTAAGTCCATACAGTGTTTTCTCCAAAGTACAACACTTAGAGGCAAGTTTTATTATAAGGCACTGAATCTATTGAGCATTCAAATCAGCTGATAGCATTTTTAAATCACAGTTATTTTGGCATTTCTTATTGAAAGCAATAGAAGAGCAACCAGGAGTAATACATTTGTTTGTAAAAAGCAGCCTTGTTCATCATTGTTGCACACTGTCGTATCTACGGCAGAATTATGCAATAATTTACATATGTATTGCCTTTATTGTCAGCAACGGCCAGCTTTTTTCCTGTTTATTTTAAGCATGTTTATCCATAGAATTGCTTACATTTTAATCATTACTGCATGGGCATGTACTTTAAACAAACTGTACCTACTACAGGACAAATCTCAGGCTGTTTGAATGAATAACATGTCTTTGCAAACCCTGGATTTGCAGCAAGTGCTTAGTTCAATGTTCTGACAAACAAATACCAGGAAAGCATGAGTTTTAAATACATAGCTGTGTCTGAATAACTCCCACAATTTCTCTCTACTCCTAAAATGAAGAAGCCTCAGTTACTCCTGATATATTAGGTTGGGCATTTGTTTAAAATATTATTATTATTTTTTTTTACTAGTTGGGAGTGGGGGGCAGCCAATTCTAAGATATCCTTCTTAGTCCTAGATTTAATGACTTTGACTAACATCTCCATAATCATCTTTCTGTTCTGAAGGCAGTTGTTTCTCTATTTTCTCCTTCAGGGCTGGGATAGCTGTGTAATTAAGGTCTATATGTTCTTTGACTTGAGTAACCTAGGCAGACTTGAATAAACCCTCTGGTTGGCTAGTTCAGCATCATCGTCCCATTAACATCAGCAACACTGGAATGTAGGGGGAGGAAAGCTGTGCTGCTAGAAGAGAACCAGCAAAATCTACCTCGTCATTTCCCTCAGTACCAACATGGTTGAGAAGTGTATTAATGAATATATACACACTACTATATATAAAATAGATAACTAATAAGGACCTACTGTATAGCACAGGGAACTCTCCTCAATACTCTGTAATGACCTATATGGGGAAAGAATCTAAAAAAGAGTGGATATATGCATACGCACAACTGATTCATTTTGTTGTACACCTGAAACTAACACAACATTGTAAATCAACTATAATCTGATAAAAATTATTTTTAAAAAAGAAGTGTGTTAATGAGTTTGCACGGGGCCTGAATTAGAGTTTCAGAGATAAATGACAATGGGGTATGCATACTGATCAGGGACTGCTGCCTTTGAGACAAAGAGATGAGCATGTCTAAGGAAAGCAGGCAGGACGCTTGCAGCTCAGTGTTCGGCAGTGGTCTGCTCAAAATTTTCATGGGGATTCTGAGGGCCTAGAGGGATGCATGGGGTCATCTGCTTCAGGTGATGTTTAGGTCCTCCAACTGCGCATGCAGAATCTGAAGAACTAGATCAGGAGTAATATGATACACAAGAGACGGTGGGCTTACTAACTCAGTATCACCAAGGATGATCAGTCTTGTAAGATCGTGTTGCCACCTCCTACTTGGGTTTTAGGTTTTGTAAGACGTGGGTAGGATGTACCAGCTGCAGTCTCACTGCTGGTGTGTGACTGTTCATTCTGAGTTCCCAGAATTATGATGAAGGCAAATAAGATACAAATGGGATGGAATATTTACCCTCCAATAATGCAGTATTAAAATGGATTGGACCACAAATCACTGGACTGGACTAAAAACCTTAGAGGGAGCAAACACTCATCACAGGCAGCTCTAATACTCTTTTCTATTATTTTCTCCCTCTACTCTATATCTTTTGCCCTACAGCATGGAAGGGTGGGGAACTGACAAAACTAAGATGATGACAGTTATTTTTTAAAAAACAGAAATAGTTCATGTTTGTATGTTGTTCTGCTGAGGGTATTCAATCCTAAGTATAATAGAGTTATGAGAGGAAAGGTATGGAAGATAATTTCCTTGTCCCAAATTCGTCTAATGACTTCCTGCTGCCTTCTTACTTTGGGGTATAAATTAGATTTTTATAATAAGTGACATTAAGAGTCATTGCATGGCAAAGATTGGGGGAATCTAAGCAACATCTCTAATATTTTGATCAGAAGGAGATTGGCTTCTTTATGAGTCTTGAGCATTATTTGATCTCCACTTTCCTTCTGCCACAAAAATTGATGAACTGGCAACACACCTTACTAGCAATCCACTATATCCTTAGCTCTTGAATCTGAAGCACTTCCCTAATCATTGCTGTGTTTGATCCTCACAGCCCCTCTTTAGGATTGTTATTTCTACCTCCACTTCCTTAAAGAAAATTGGGGCTCACATAGTTCTAGAACCTAAAATTCTCCGATCTAGTCAGTGGAGCAGGGAAATGAGAAGCCAGGCCTCGGCCCACAAAGCTATAATGGCATGTGTATAGTGGTGAAAAATGATATGTAATTGTGGCAGAGACAATGTCCATGAACACCATGGCCATGCAGGAAGACAGATTTCCTAGCCCACTTGCATCCTTTGGAGCCAAGAACTAGTTAGTGCCAATGGAATGTGGAGAAAGGTTTGCATGCCACTGGAGGGCTACACGAAATTTCACCCTTGAGATGCTCCACTTTTCTTTCTTTGCTCATCAGCCAATCAAATGCGGAGAATACGGAAGAGGTTCTCAAGTCCTTGAAGGGATGGGATTGCATGAGATGGGTGGCAGCCTGGATTCTAGATGCCCCCACATTTAGAACAGAATCTCCTAGGAGATCCCCTCAAACACAGGCATCTCCACTGCACTGTAAGTGAGTCAACTTGTTTTTTATTAAACTGCTGAGATTTTAGGGTTGTTTATTACAGAAGTTAGCAAACTCCTGGCTAATACAGATATCGAACCAAAAGTAATTATATCTATGATTTACTCTCACAGGAGAGAATTCTAGTTTTCTCCCTTATTCAAACTGTTATTTCTTGATTTATTAAAATGCCTTTCCTGAGATAGACAATGAGTTAATGAACTCGGTATCCTAATACATTGAGATCCAAATAGTGTCTATAGTTTGATTTTTTTTTATTATTCAAAAAATCCATTTGAAGAAAAGAGTAAAGGAAAACACTTTTCTGGTTGCAAAGCAGTATATAATTTAGTTGTACTGAAATAGAAAGGTGAACTGAGGGCTCTTTCCAAGTCTGTTAGAATAGAAATTTAGCAGGAAGAAATGGCATTGATACATGAGGTGTAAAAACCAAAGGCAGGCATTAATTATGTCAGAGAAATATTCCTAGAAAGCAGTTAATCCATTGTTTTTCATCCGTTGTCAGAGCAACCACTAGAGACGAGTAGCCTGCCAATAATAATCAGAGGAGAGGAGAGTCGGGTCATGAACCCCTACAACTGACAAATGTAAACCTCCAAATGGAAAAAAAAAAAAAAGCTCCCTGATGCTAAGGACAGCAAGAGGCTTAAGTGGGGACAGCAGGTCTTATTGAATGAAGACAGCTGGCAATGTGTCATCAAATGCAGGGATTTGTCACTTCTTTATTCTTGGAGGGTATGCTGAATGATGAGTGTAAATTTGATTGTCCCAGGAGTCATGGAAGTTGCTTTGTGGCCTTCTAATCATAAAAATGAGTGTCTGATATCTTCATTAAAAGTAAATGTCTAATTGAATAATAAAGATTATATATCTCTTTCTTTAAGTATAATAGAAAAATAAAGGATTTTAGTAGACCAAAAGACAAGAAACAACACTGGGAATAGAGGACAGATAGGGGCTGGATGGCAGGGAGGGAAAGAAAGTGTTAGAAATCCCTTGCAAGAATACTAGAGTTGTAGTCCAAGCAAAGTAATAAAGAGGGCAGTATTACCAGAACAGATAAAACAGATGGAAACAGACTATCAGAATGGTCCATCAGGGAGGAAAGTCAATTGAAATATACCAACCTAAATATGAATTACATCAGCTATATCAGTGGAAGGGCAAGGGGTTTTCTCATTGTAATGGAACAGAATAAATAAGATTCAGGCAACAAGACCATTTAAAAAAAGATAATCAAAAATGATAACATTTGGGCTTCCCTGGTGGGGCAATGGTTGAGAGTCCGCCTGCCGATGCAGGGAACACGGGTTCGTGCCCCGGTCCGGGAAAATCCCACATGCCGCGGAGCGGCTGGGCCCGTGAGCCATGGCCGCTGAGCCTGCGCGTCCGGAGCCTGTGCTCCGCAACGGGAGAGGCCACAGCAGTGAGAGGCCCGCTTACTGCAAAAAAAAATTAAAAATTTAAAAATTAAAAAAAAAATGATAACATTTGACAACTACCTCCAAATATTCAGCTACATTCCTCTTAGAAAATACCATTAATTAACATACTTTTGAAGAATGTAAAGAGTTTGACTACTATCACTTTAAATTTATATGAAAACCTATGCTTTAAAAGAACTTTCACAAGATCATCTAATGCAATCTAATGATTGCATTCATGACAAAGATACTATATATGTATAATGTATCATATATTAAATAATACTTTAACGTATTTGTACAATGCATATATTATATAACATATAATACTTCTACCTATGATATGCTTTATATAATATCTATAATATATTTATAATATATAAGATATACATTGTATATATTTTATATATTGTAGCTTGTGTAACATATATTGTTTATATAATATAAAACTTACTATGGGTCTATATAACATATATACTATATATTGTATTTATAAAATATATACAATGTTTATATT